>NC_058522.1:498923253-499223253 GCF_904849725.1 Hordeum vulgare subsp. vulgare | reverse complement strand
TTTAGGAAGATTGCTGTTATGTTTGCATTGTTCGCATATGTTTGCTTGTTTAATAATTCCATTTGAGGATGGGAGTTTTAAATATGCAGAGGCATTTAGTATGCAATGTAAAATAATGATTTTAGTGATTTGCTACAGCAGAGGCTGATAAAGTTTTGCATTGATTTATACTACCCTTTCTCACGAGTTCTTGATTGAGTTTGTGTGGATGAAGTTTTTAAGATTTCGGAAACCGTCATATGAGAGGAATTAAGGAGACACAAAAAGCTAAAGCTTGGGGATACCCAAGTCATACCCAATCCATATCTCAATAAGTCTCAAGCGTCTAAGCTTGGGGATTCCCCGGTTGGCATCCCACCTTTCTTCTACAACAATTATCGGTTAGTGTCGGTTGAACCTAAGTTTTTGCTTCTTCACATGTTTCGTGCTATACTTGAAGTTTTTATTTTAATTTATTTTGTTTTAATGAGGTACTTAGGATCTGAAATTCTTAGATGGGAGAGTCTTCACATAGCCAAATAATTATTCAACTACTCATTGAGCTTCACTTATATCTTGTGGAGTAGTTTGTCTTTTGCTCTAGTGCTTCACTTATATCTTTGTAGAGCATTGAAATGGTTTTATTTTATAGAAATAGTTGAACTCTCATTCTTCACTTATATTATTTTGAGAGTCTTAAACAGCATGGTAATTTTCTTAGGTTATGAATCTAGTCCTAATATGATGGGCATCCAAGAGGGATATAATAAAAACTTTCATATAGAGTGCATCGAATACTATGAGAAGTTTGATTCTTTGCATATAGTTTTGAGATATAAAGATGGTGATATTAGAGTCATGCTAGTGAGTAATTATGTATTGGTAGAAATGCTTGTGTTAGAGTTTGTGATTCCCGTAGCATGCACGTATGGTGAACCGCTATGCTAGGAAGTCGGAGCATGATGTCTTTATTGATTGTCATCCTTTGTGTGGTGGTCGGGATCGCGCGATGGTTAAATCCTACCAACCCTTCCCCTAGGAGAATGCGTCTAGCACTTTGTTTTGATTACTAATAAAACTTTCGCAACAAGTATGTGAGTTCTCCATGACTAATGTGAGTCCATGGTATATACGCACTCTCACCCTTCCACCATTGCTAGCCTCTCTAGTGCCGCGCAATTTTTTCCGGTGCATAAACCCACCATATACCTTAAAACAGCCACCATACCTACCATCATGGCATTTCCATAGCCATTCCAAGATATATTTCCATGCAACTTCCACCGTTCCGTTTATTATGACACACATCATCATTGTCATATTGCTTTGCATGATCATGTAGTTGACATCGTATTTTTGGCAAAGCGACCATTCATATCTTTCATACATGTCCCTCATGAGTTGTTGCACATCCGGTACACCTCCGGAGGCATTCATATAGAGTCATATCTTCTGTTCTAAGAATCGAGTTGTAAGTAAATAAAAGTGTGATGATCATCATTATTAGAGCATTGTCCCATGTGAGGAAAGGAAGGAAGCTATGATTCCCTCACAAGTTGGGATGAGACTCTGGACTATAAAAATAAAATGAAAGAGGACAAAGAGCCCACCAAAAAAATAAAATAAAAAAAAAGAAAAAAAAGAGGCCAAAGAGCCCAAACAAAAAAATGAGAGAAAAAGAGAGAAGGGACAATGCTACTATCATTTACCACACTTGTGCTTCAAAGTAGTACCATGATCTTCATGACAGAGAGTCTCATATATGGTCACTTTCATATACTAGTGGGAATTTCATTATAAAACTTGGCTTGTATATTCCAATGATGGGCTTCCTCAAATTACCCTAGGTCTTCATGAGCAAGCAAGTTGGATGCACACCCACTTAGTTTCTTTTTGAGCTTTCATACACTTATAGCTCTAGTGCATTCGTTGCATGGCAATCCCTACTCACTCACATTGATATCTATTGATGGGCATCTCCATAGCCCACTGATACGCCTAGTTGATGTGACCATCTCCTCCTTTTTTCCTCACAGCCTCCACCATATTCTGTTCCACCTATAGTGCTATGTCCATGGCTCACACTCATGTATTGCGTGAGAGTTGAAAAGGTTTGAGAAAGTAAACGTGTGAAAACAATTGCTTGACTAAGACCGGGGTTGTTCATGATTTAATTACATTGTGTGGGGAAGATGGAGCATAGCCAGACTATATGATATTGTAGGGATAACTCTCTTTGGCCATGTTATTTTGAGAAGACATGATTGCTTTGTTAGTATGCTTGAAGTATTATTGTTCTTATGTGAACATTAAACTTTTTGTCTTGAATCATATGGATCTGAATATTCATGCCACAATATATGTTAGGTAGCATTCCACATCAAAAGTTCTGTTTTTATCATTTACCTACTCGAGGACGAGCAGGAATTAAGCTTGGGGATGCTTGATACGTCTCCAACGTATCTATAACTTTTGATCGTTCCATGCTATTATATTATCAACTTTGGATGTTTTATATGCATGAATATGTTATTTTATATTATTTTTGGGACTAACCTATTGACCTGGAGCCCAGTGCCAGTTCCTGTTTTTTCCTTGTTTTTGACCTTTTTCAGACAGGAATATCAAACGGAATCGAAACGGAATAGAACTTTCACCGTGATTTTTAATGGAAAATATCAAAAATACTAGAAGAAAAAGATACCGGAGAGGAGTCCCGAGGAAGCCACGAGCCAGGGAGGCGCGCCCGCCCCCTGGGCGCGCCTGGGGGGCTCGTGACTCCCTCGTGGGTCCCCCTGACTTGTTCTCGATGCCATCTGGTCTTATAAATACAAAAACCTCCAGAAATAAACCTAGATCGGGAGTTCCGCCGCCGCAATCCTTTGTAGCCACCAAAAACCAATCGGGAGCCCGTTCCGGCACCCTGCCGGAGGGGGAATCCATCTCCGGTGGCCATCTACATCATCCCGACGATCTCCATGACGAGGAGTGAGTAGTTCTCCCTCGGGGGCTGAGGGTATGTATGAGTAGCTACGTGTTTGATCTCTCTCTCGTGTTCTTGAGATGTCATGATCTTGATGTACCGCGTTCTTTGCTACTATAGTTGGATCCTATGATGTTCTTCCCCCTCTCCCTTCTTGTGATGAATTGAGTTTCCCCTTTGAAGTTATCTTATCGGATTGAGTCTTTAAGAACACTTGATGTATGTCTTGCACATGTCTATCTGTGGTGACAATGGGATATTCATGTGAGTACTTGATGTATGTTTTGGTGATCAACTTGCGAGATTCGTGACATCGGGAACCTATGAATATGGGTTGGCACACGTTTTGACTCTCCGGTAGAAACTTTGGGGCACTCTTTGAAGTTCTATGTGTTGGTTGAATAGACGATTCTGAGATTGTCTGATGCATATCGTATAATCATGCCCACGGATACTTGAGGTGACAATGGAGTACCTAGGTGACATTAGGGTCTTGGTTGATGTGTGTCTTAAGGTGTTATTCTAGTACGAAATCTAGGATAGATTGATCAGAAATAATAACTTTGTGGTGGTTTCGTACCCGACAATAATCTCTTCGTTTGTTCTCCGCTATTAGTGACTTTGGAGTGACTCTTTGTTGCATGTTGAGGGCTAGTTAAATGATCCAATTATGTTATCATTGCTGAGAGAACTTCACTAGTGAAAGTATGAACCCTATGCCTTGTTTCCACGCATTGCAATACTGTTCGTGCTCAGTTTTATTATTAATTACCTTGCTGTTTTTATAATTTCAGATTACAAAAACCAATATCTACTATCCAGATTGCATTTGTATCACCATCTCTTCACCGAACTAGTGCACCTATACAATTTACCATTGTATTGGGTGTGTTGGTTACACAAGAGACTCTTTGTTATTTGGTTGCAGGGTTGCTTGAGAGAGACCATCTTCATCCTACGCCTCCCACTGATTGATAAACCTTAGGTCACCCACTTGAGGGAAAATTGCTACTGTCCTACAAACCTCAGCACTTGGAGGCCCAACAACGTCTACAAGGAGAAGGTTGCGTAGTAGACATCATGCACCAGCTTACCGCACCCCCATTAAGAATAAATATGTATCCGGTTTGAGATTTAGAGTCATCCGGATCAGTGTCAAAGCTTGCGTCGACGTAACCCTTTACAACGAGCTCTTCGTCACCCCCATAAATGAGAAACATTTCCTTAGTCCTTTTTAGGTACTTCAGAATATTCTTGACTGTCGTCGAGTGATCCACTCCTGGATTACTTTGAAACCTGCCTGCCATACTTATGGCCAAGATCACGTCCGGTCTAGTGCACAACATTGCATACATGATAGAACCTATGGCTGAAGCATAGGGGACAGAACTCATTTGTTCTCTATCTTCCGCTGTTGCTGGGCACTGAGTCTTACTCCATTTTATACCTTGTAACACTGGCAAGAACCCCTTCTTGGACTGTTCCATTTTGAACTTCTTCAAAACTTTATCAAGGTATGTGCTTTGTGAAAGTCCTACCAAGCGTCTCGATCTATCCCTATAGATCTTAATGCCTAGAATGCTAGAAGCTTCTCCTAGGTCCTTCATAGAGAAACTTTTATTCAAGTAGTCCTTTACGCTATCCAAAAACTCCATGTTGTTTCCAATCAGCAATATGTCATCCACATATAATATTAGAAACGCCATAGAGCTCCCACTCACTTTCTTGTAAATACAAGATTCTCCAACCACTTGTATAAACCCAAATGCTTTGATCACCTCATCAAAGCGCTTATTCCATCTCCGAGATGCTTGCACCAGTCCATAAATGGATCGCTGGAGCTTTCACACCTTGTTAGCATTCTTTGGATCGACAAAACCTTTGGGATGCATCATATACAACTCTTCCTTAAGAAAACCATTAAGGAACACCGTTTTGACATCCATCTGCCAGATTTCGTAATCGAAAAATGCAGCTATTGCTAACATGATTCGGATGGATTTAAGCATCGCTACCGGTGAGAAGGTCTCATCGTAGTCAACTCATTGAACTTGTGAAAAACTCGTTGCCACAAGTTGAGCTTTATAAACGGTCACATTACCGTCCGCATCCGTCTTCTTCTTAAAGATCCATTTGTTCTGAATAGCCTTGCGGCCTTCAGGTAATACTTCCAAAGTCCACACTTTGTTTTCATACATAGATCCTATCTCGAACTTCATGGCCTCCAGCCATTTGTTGGAATCCGGGCCCACCATTGCTTCTTCATAATTTGCAGGTTCATTGTTGTCTAACAACATCATTGATAAGACATGATTACCGTACCACTAGGAGTAGTACGTGATCTTGTCGACCTGCGAGGTCCGATAGGAACTTGATCTGCAGTTTCATGATCATCATCATTAACTTCCTCCTCAACCAGTGTCGCTTCGACACGGGTTTCCCCTTGCCCTGCGCCACCATCTAGAGGTACTAGAGGTTCGACAACCTCATCAAGTTCTATCTTCCTCCCACTCAATTCTTTCGAGAGAAACTCCTTCTCAAGAAAAGCTCCTTTTTAGCAACAAACACTTTGCCCTCAGATTTGAGATAGAAGGTGTACCCAACTGTCTCCTTTGGGTAACCTATGAAGACGCACCTTTCCGCTTTGGGTTCAAGCTTTTCAGGCTGAAGCTTTTTGACATAAGCATCACATCCCGAAACTTTAAGAAACGACAACATCGGTCTTTTGCCATACCACGGCTCGTATGGTGTCGTCTCAACGGATTTTCATGGTTCCCTATTTAAAGTGAATGCTCTCTAATGCATAACCCCAAAACGATAACGGCAAATCGGTAAGAGACATCATAGATCGCACCATTTCTAATAAAGTACGATTAAGACGTTCGGACACACCATTACGCTGTGGTGTTCCAGGCGGTGTCAATTGCGAAACAATTCCACATTGTCTTAAGTGAGCACCAAACTCGAAAATCAGATATTCACCCCCACGATTAGAACGCAGGAACTTGATCTTCTTGTTATGATGATTTCCAACTTCACTCTGAAATTGCTTGAACTTCTCTCAGACTTTTGCTTCATCAAGTAGATATATCCATACCTACTCAAATCGTCAGTGAAGGTGAGAAAATAACGATATCCGCCGCGCGCCTCCACACTCATCGGACCGCACACATTGGTATGTATGGTTTCCAACAAGTCACTTGCACGCTCCATTGTTCCGGAGAACGGAGTCTTAGTCATCTTGCCCATGAGGCATGGTTCGCACATGTCAAGTGATTCAAAGTCAAGTGACTCCAAAAGTCCATCGGAATGGAGTTTCTTCATGCTCTTTACACCAATATGACCTAAGCGGCAGTGCTAGAAAAACATGGCGCTATCATTGTTAACTCTACATCTTTTGGTCTCAATGTTATGTATATGTGTGTCATCGCTATCAAGATTCAATATGAACAATCCTCTCACATTGGGTGCATGACCATAAAAGATATTACTCATAGAAATAGAACAACCATTATTCTCCGACTTAAATGAGTAACCATCTCGCAATAAACAAGATCCAGATATAATGTTCATGCTTCACGCATGCACTAAATAACAATTATTTAAGTTCATAACTAATCCTGATGGTAGCTGAAGTGAAACTGTGCCGACGACGATTGCATCAACCTTGGAACCATTTCCCACGCGCATCGTCACTTCATCCTTTGCCAGCCTTCGTTTATTCTGCAGTTCCTGCTCCGAGTTGCAAATATGAGCAACAGAACCGTTATCAAATACCCAGGCACTACTATGAGAGTTGGTTAAGTACACATCAATAACATGTATATCAAATATACTTGATTTTTCCTTGGCCGCCTTCTTATCAGCCAAATACTTGGGGTAGTTGCGCTTCCAGTGACCCAGTGATACGTCTCGAACGTATCTATAATTTTTTATCATTCCATGCTATTATCTTGTCAACTTTGGATGTTTTGTATGCATTTTATATCTATTTTGGGACTAACGTATTAACTCAGTGCCAAGTGCTAGTTTCTGTTTTCTTTTCCGTTTTTTGACCTTTTTCAGAGGAGAATATTAAACGGAGTCCAAACGGAATAAAACCTTCAGAATGATTTTTTCCGTAACAGAAGATACGCAGGGAACTTGAGAACAAAGGCAAAGGACCCCGGGGGAGGCCACAAGCCCCCTAGACGCGGCCGGGGTGGGGGCGCCTAGCAAGCTTGTGGGCCCCCCGTGCTCCTTTGCCCTACTTCTTCCACCTATAAATTCCCTAAAAATCCAAAACTGCCAGAGAGAGCCACGAAAATACTTTCCCGCCGCCGCAAGCTTCTATCTCCGCAAGATCCCTTCTGGGGCACATTCTGGTGCCCTGCCGGAGGGGGGATTCGGACAGGGAGGGCTTCTTCATCAACACCATTGCCTCTCCGATGATGCGTGAGTAGTTCACCACAGACCTTCGGGTCCATATCTAGTAGCTAGATGGCTTCTTCTCTCTCTTGGATCTTCAATACAATGTTCTCCATGATCTTCATGGAGATCTATCCGATGTAATCTTCTTTTGCGGTGTGCTTGTCGAGATTCGATGAATTGTGGATTTATGATCAGATTATCTATGAATATTATTTGAGTTTCCTCTGATCTCTTATATGCATGATTTCCTATCCTTGTAATTCTCTTCGAGTTGTGGGTTTCGTTTGGCCAACTTGATCTATAATTCTTGCAATGGGAGAAGTGCTTGGTTTTGGGTTCATACCGTGCGGTGTCCTCACCCAGTGACAGAAGGAGTAGCGAGGCACGCATCATGTTGTTGCCATCAAGGGTAAAAAGATGGGGCTTATATCTATCGCATTAATTTATCCCTCTACATCATGTCATCTTTCTTAAGACGTTACTGTGTTTGTTATGAACTCAATACACTAGATGCATGTTGGATAGCAGTCGATGTGTGGAGTAATGGTAGTAGATGCAGACAGTATCGGTCTACTTGTCTCGGACGTGATACTTATATGTATGATCATTGCCTAAGATATCATCATGACTTTGCTCGGTTCTATCAATTGCTCGACAGTAATTCGTTCACCCACCGTAATGTTGGAAATATGCCCTAGAGGCAATAATAAAATGGTTATTATCATATTTCCTTGTTCATGATAATCGTCTATCGTTCATGCTATAATTGTATTAACAGGAAACACTGATACATGTGTGAATGAATAGATCACAATGTGTCCCTAGCAAGCCTCTAGTTAGCTAGCTCGTTAGTCAATAGATGATCATGATTTCCTGATCATGGACATTGGATGTCATTGATAACGGGATCACATCATTGGGAGAATGATGTGGTGGACAAGACCCAATCCTAAGCCTAGCACTAGATCGTATTGTTCGTATGCTAATGCTTTTCTAATGTCAAGTATCTTTTCCTTCGACCGTGAGATTGTGCAACTCCCGGATACTGTAGGAGTGCTTTGGGTGTATCAAACGTCACAACGTAACTGGGTGACTATAAAGGTGCACTGCGGGTACCTCCGAAAGTGTCTGTTGGGTTGGCACGAATCGAGATCGGGATTTGTCACTCCGTGTGACGGAGAGGTATCTCTGGGCCCACTCGGTAGAACATCATCATGAGCTCAATGTGACTAAGGAGTTAGTCACACGATGACGTGCTATGGAACGAGTAAAGAGACTTACCGGTAACGAGATTGAACAAGGTATAGGTATACCGACGATCGAATCTCGGGCAAGTTCTATACCGACAGACAAAGGGAATCGTATACGGGATTGATTGAATCCTTGACATCGTGGTTCATCCGATGAGATCATCGTGGAGCTAGTGGGAGCCACCATGGGTATCCAGACCCCGCTGATGGTTATTGGCCAGAGAGGTGTCTCGGTCATGTCTGCCTGTCTCCCGAACCCGTAGGGTCTACACACTTAAGGTTCGATGACGCTAGGGTTATAGGGAATTGTTATACGAGATTACCGAAAGTTGTTCGGAGTCCCGGATGAGATCCCGGACGTCACGAGGAGCTCCGGAATGGTCCGGAGGTAAAGATTGATATATAGGACGGATGGTTTCGGACACCGGAAGTGTTTCGGGCATCATCGGTAACGTACCGGGACCACCGGGACCACCGGAGGTGGTCCCGGGGGACCACCGAAGGGGGGCTGCGACCCCAAGAGGTAAGATGGGCTAAGTGGGGGTGGGAACCAGCCCTTATTTGGGCTGGTATGCCTCCCCACTCAGCCCATGGCGTAGGGGAAAGGAAAAGAGGGGGGAACCCTAATTTAGGTGGGCCTTAGGCCCACTAGAGGGGTGCGCCACCCCTCCCCCTTGCCCTGGCCGCCACCCCTTCCCCATCTGAGGGCTGCCGCACTCCTTAGGGGTGGGAACCCTAAGGGCTGCGCCCCCTCCCTCTCCCCGTATATATAGATGAGGTTCGGGGCTGTTTGAGACACGGTTTAATCTCTCTCTCGCAGCCCTGCTCCTCTCCCTCCTCCTCTCTGCCGGCGCTTGGCGAAGCCTTGCCGGGAGACCTCGTCTCTCCACCAACACCACGCCGTCGTGTTGCTGGTCTTCTTCCCCAACCTCTACCTCCTCCTTGCTGGATCAAGGTGCGGGAGACGTCACCGGGCTGCACGTGTGTTGAACGCGGAGGTGCCGTTGTTCGGCACTAGATCGGAATCGCTGCGAGTACGACTCCATCAACCGCGTTCTAGCAAACGCTTCCGCTTAGCAATCTTCAAAGGTACGAAGATGCTCTTACCCCTCTCTCGTTGCTGGTCTCTCCATAGGAAGATCTGAATATGCGTAGGAAAATTTTGAATTTATGCTACGTTACCCAACAGTGGCATCCGAGCCAGGTTTTCTATGCGTAGATTCTATGCACGAGTAGAACACAAAAGTTGTGGGCGATGGTTTGTCAATTTGCTTGCCGTTACTAGTCTTATTCTTTTCCGGCGGTATTGTGGGATGAAGCGGCCCGGACCGACCTTACACGTACGCTTACGTGAGACTGGTTCCACCGACAGACATGCACATCGTGCATAAAGGTGGCTAGCGGGTGTCTGTCTCTCCTACTCTAGTCGGATTGGATTTGATGAAAAGGGTCCTTATGAAGGGTAAATAGCTTTGGCATATCATCGTTGTGTCTGTCACGTAGGTAAGAAGGCGTTCTTGCTAGAAACCCAAATCAGCCACGTAAAACTTGCAACAACAATTAGAGGACGTCTAACTTGTTTTTGCAGGGTTTGACATGTGATGTGATATGGCCAAAGTTGTGATGTTGCATGTATGATGTATGAGATGATCATGTTATTGTAATAGGTTTCACGACTTGCATGTCGATGAGTATGACAACCGGCAGGAGCCATAGGAGTTGTCTTAATTTATTGTATGAGATGCAACGCCATGTGCTTGCTACTTTTACTTCATTGCTAACGGTTAGCCATAGTAGTAGTGATAGTAGTAGTTGGCGTGACGACTTCACGAAGACACGATGATGGAGATCATGATGATGGAGATCATGGTGTCACGCCGGTGACGATGATGATCATGCGATGCCTGAAGATGGAGATCGAAAGAGCAAAGATGATAATGGCCATATCATGTCACTATATGATTGCATTGTGATGTTTATCATGTTTTACATCTTATTGCTTAGAACGACGGTAGCATAATAAGATGATCTCTCTTAAAATTTCGAGAACGTATTCCCCTAAGTGTGCACCGTTGCGAAGGTTCGTTGTCTCGAAGCACCACGTGATGATCGGGTGTGATAGATTCTAACGTTCGCATACAACGGGTGTAAGCCAGATTTACACACGCGAAACACTTAGGTTGACTCGACGAGCTTAGCATGTACAGACATGACCTCGAATACAAGAGACCGAAAGGTCGAACATGAGTCGTATGGTTGAATACGATCAGCATGAAGTTTCTCACCATGGTGACTAGTCCGTCTCACGTGAAGATCGGACACGGGTTAGTCAACATGGATCATGCATCACTTAGATGACTAGAGGGATGTCGATTTAAGTGGGAGTTCATACTTAATTTGATTAAATGAACTTAATTGTCATGAACTTAGTCTAAAAGTTGTCCTTATAAATATTGTAGATGTCCAACGTCAACCTCAACTTCAACGCATTCCTAGAGAAAAACAAGCTGAAAGATGATGGTAGCAACTATGCGGACTGGGTTCGCAACCTGAAGCTCATCCCTGAAGCAGCTAAAAAGGCTTATGTCCTTAATGCGCCGCTAGGTGACCCTCCCGCTCCCGCAGCAGCCCAGGACGTTCTAAACATCTGGCAAGCGCGGAGTGATGACTACTCTCTGGTCAGGTGTGGCATGTTATACAGTTTAGAAACGGGGCTCCAAAGACGTTTTGAGCAACACGGGGCATATGAGATGTTCCAAGAGCTGAAGCTAGTTTTTCAAGCTCATGCCCGTGTCGAGAGATATGAAGTCTCCGACAAGTTCTTCAGCTGTAAGATGGAGGAGAACAGTTCTGTCAGTGAGCACATACTCAAAATGTCTGGGTTACACGGTCGTCTGACTTCACTTGGAGTCGATCTTCCGGATGATGCTATCATTGACAAAATCCTCCAGTCTCTCCCACCAAGCTACAAAGGCTTTGTACTCAACTACAACATGCAAGGGATGGAGAAAACCATTCCCGAGTTGTACTCGATGCTCAAGTCTGCAGAGGTAGAAATCAAGAAGGAGCATCAAGTGTTGATGGTCAACAAGACCACTAGTTTCAAGAAGGGCAGGGGTAAGAAGAACTTCAAGAAAGACGGCAAAGCTGTTGCCGCGCCCGGTAAGCCAGATGCCGGGAAGAAGAAAAAGAACGGACCCAAGCCTGAGACTGAGTGCTTCTACTGCAAGGGAAAAGGTCACTGGAAGCGGAACTGCCCCAAATACTTAGCGGACAAGAAGGCCGGCAACGTTAAAGGTATATATGATATACATGTTATTGATGTGTACCTTACCAGCGCTCGTAGTAGCTCCTGGGTATTTGATACCGGTGCTGTTGCTCACATTTGCAACTCAAAGCAGGAATTGCGGAATAAGCGGAGACTGGCCAAGGACGAGGTGACGATGCGCGTCGGGAATGGTTCAAAGGTCGATGTGATCGCCGTCGGCACGCTACCTCTACATCTACCGTCGGGATTAGTTTTAAACCTTAATAATTGTTATTTAGTACCAGCTTTAAGCATGAACATTGTATCAGGGTCTTGCTTAATGCGAGACGGCTACTCATTTAAGTCAGAGAATAATGGTTGTTCTATTTATATGAGTGATATGTTTTATGGTCATGCTCCGCTGGTGAATGGTTTATTCTTGATGAATCTCGATCGTGATGTTACACATATTCATAGTGTGAGTACCAAAAGATGCAAAGTTGATAATGATAGTCCCACATACTTGTGGCACTGCCGCCTTGGTCATATCGGCGTTAAGCGCATGAAGAAGCTCCATACTGATGGACTGCTAGAGTCTCTTGACTTTGAATCATTTGACACATGTGAACCGTGCCTCATGGGCAAGATGACTAAGACTCCATTCTCAGGAATAATGGAGAGAGCCACCGACTTATTGGAAATAATACATACTGATGTGTGTGGTCCAATGAACGTTGAAGCTCGCGGTGGTTATCGTTATGTTCTCACTCTCACCGATGATTTGAGTAGGTATGGGTATATTTACTTGATGAAGCACAAATATGAGACGTTTGAAAGGTTCAAGGAATTTCAGAGTGAGATTGAGAATCAACGTGACAGAAAAATTAAATGTCTACGATCTGATCGTGGAGGAGAATATTTGAGTCACGAATTTGGCACACACCTAAGAAAGTGTGGAATCGTTTCACAACTAACGCCGCCTGGCACACCGCAATGCAAGGAGTGTCTGAACGTCGTAATCGCACCTTATTAGATATGGTACGATCTATGATGTCTCTCACCGACTTACCGCTATCATTTTGGGGATACGCATTAGAAACTGCAGCATTCACTTTAAATAGGGCACCGTCTAAATCCGTTGAGACGACACCGTATGAACTGTGGTTTGGCAAGAAACCTAAGTTGTCGATTCTTAAAGTTTGGGGCTGCGATGCTTATGTGAAGAAACTTCAACCAGAAAAGCTCGAACCCAAAGCGGAGAAATGCGTATTCATAGGATACCCTAAGGAAACTATTGGGTATACCTTCTATCTTAGATCCGAAGGTAAAACCTTTGTTGCCAAGAACGGATCCTTTCTAGAGAAAGAGTTTCTCTCGAAAGAAGTAAGTGGGAGGAAGGTAGAACTTGATGAGGTAATTACACCCCCTCTCGAACAGGAAAGTAGCGCAGCGCAAGAAGTTGTTCCTGTGGTGCCTACACCGACTGAAGAGGAAGTTAATGATGATGATCATGAAGCTTCGGATCAAGTTACTACTGAACCACGAAGGTCCATAAGGGTACGCTCCGCACCAGAGTGGTACGGCAACCCAGTGATGGAAATCATGTTGTTAGACAACGGTGAACCTTCGAACTATGAAGAAGCGATGGCGGGCCCGGATTCCAACAAATGGCTTGAGGCCATGAAATCCGAGATAGGATCCATGTATGAGAACAAAGTATGGACTTTGGTGGACTTGCCCGATGAACGGCAAGCCATAGAAAATAAATGGATCTTCAAGAAGAAGACTGATGCAAACGGTAATGTAACCGTTTACAAAGCTCGACTTGTGCAAAGGGTTTTCGACAAATTCAAGGAGTTGACTACGAAGAGACTTTCTCTCCCGTAGCGAAGCTGAAATCAGTCCGAATCATGTTAGCAATTGCCGCCTTTTATGATTATGAAATTTGGCAAATGGACGTCAAAACAGCGTTCCTTAACGGGAATCTTAAGGAAGAGTTGTATATGATGCAACCAGAAGGTTTTGTCGATCCTAAAGGTGCTAACAAAGTATGCAAGCTCCAGCGCTCCATCTATGGGCTGGTGCAAGCATCTCGGAGTTGGAACATTCGCTTTAATGAGGTGATTAAGGCGTTTGGGTTCATACAGGTTTACGGAGAAGCCTGTCTGTACAAGAAAGTGAGTGGGAGCTCTGTAGCTTTCCTCGTACTATATGTGGATGACATATTATTGATGGGGAATAATATAGAGATGTTAGAGAGCATAAAGGCCTATTTGAACAAGAGTTTTTCAATGAAGGACCTTGGAGAAGCTGCATACATATTAGGCATCAAGATCTATAGAGATAGATCGAGACGCCTCATAGGTCTTTCACAAAGTACATACCTTGACAAGATATTGAAGAAATTCAATATGGAAAACTCAAAGAAAGGGTTCTTGCCAGTTTTGCAAGGTATGAGATTGAGTAAGACTCAGTCGCCGACCACGGCAGCAGATAGAGAAAAGATGAGTTCTGTCCCCTACGCTTCAGCCGTGGGATCTCTAATGTATGCCATGCTGTGTACCAGACCTGATATAAACCTTGCGATAAGCTTGGTAGGAAGGTACCAAAGTAATCCCGGTGCGGAACACTGGACAACGGTCAAGAATATCCTTAAGTACCTGAAAAGGACTAAGGAAATGTTTCTCGTTTATGGAGGTGACGAAGAGCTCGTCGTAAAGGGTTACGTCGATGCTAGCTTCGACACAGATCCGGATGACTCTAAGTCACAAACCGGATACGTATATGTGTTGAATGGTGGGGCAGTGAGCTGGTGCAGCAGCAAGCAAGAAGTCGTGGCAGCATCTACATGTGAAGCGGAGTACATAGCTGCTTCAGAAGCGGCTCATGAAGGAATTTGGATGAAGGAGCTCATCACCGACCTTGGAGTGGTTCCAAGCGCGTCGGGTCCTATGACACTCTTCTGTGATAACACTGGAGCCATTGCCATAGCCAAAGAGCCCAGGTTTCACCGGAAGACGAAGCACATCAAGCGCCGCTACAACTCCATCCAGGACCATGTCCAAACTGGAGTAATAGATATTTGTAAAGTACACACGGATCTGAATATTGCAGACCCGTTGACTAAACCTCTTCCACGAGAAAAACATGATCAGCACCATAATGCTATGGGTGTTCGATACATCACAATGTAACTAGATTATTGTCTCTAGTGCAAGTGGGAGACTGTTGGAAATATGCCCTAGAGGCAATAATAAAATGGTTATTATCATATTTCCTTGTTCATGATAATCGTCTATCGTTCATGCTATAATTGTATTAACAGGAAACACTGATACATGTGTGAATGAATAGATCACAATGTGTCCCTAGCAAGCCTCTAGTTAGCTAGCTCGTTAGTCAATAGATGATCATGATTTCCTGATCATGGACATTGGATGTCATTGATAACAGGATCACATCATTGGGAGAATGATGTGGTGGACAAGACCCAATCCTAAGCCTAGCACTAGATCGTATTGTTCGTATGCTAATGCTTTTCTAATGTCAAGTATCTTTTCCTTCGACCGTGAGATTGTGCAACTCCCGGATACCGTAGGAGTGCTTTGGGTGTATCAAACGTCACAACGTAACTGGGTGACTATAAAGGTGCACTGCGGGTACCTCCGAAAGTGTCTGTTGGGTTGGCACGAATCGAGATCGGGATTTGTCACTCCGTGTGACGGAGAGGTATCTCTGGGCCCACTCGGTAGAACATCATCATGAGCTCAATGTGACTAAGGAGTTAGTCACACAATGACGTGCTATGGAACGAGTAAAGAGACTTACCGGTAACGAGATTGAACAAGGTATAGGTATACCGACGATCGAATCTCGGGCAAGTTCTATACCGACAGACAAAGGGAATCGTATACGGGATTGATTGAATCCTTGACATCGTGGTTCATCCGATGAGATCATCGTGGAGCTAGTGGGAGCCACCATGGGTATCCAGACCCCGCTGATGGTTATTGGCCAGAGAGGTGTCTCGGTCATGTCTGCCTGTCTCCCGAACCCGTAGGGTCTACACACTTAAGGTTCGATGACGCTAGGGTTATAGGGAATTGTTATACGAGATTACCGAAAGTTGTTCGGAGTCCCGGATGAGATCCCGGACGTCACGAGGAGCTCCGGAATGGTCCGGAGGTAAAGATTGATATATAGGACGGATGGTTTCGGACACCGGAAGTGTTTCGGGCATCACCGGTAACGTACCAGGACCACCGGGACCACCGGAGGTGGTCCCGGGGGACCACCGAAGGGGGGCTGCGACCCCAAGAGGTAAGATGGGCTAAGTGGGGGTGGGAACCAGCCCTTAGTTGGGCTGGTATGCCTCCCCACTCAGCCCATGGTGCAGGGGAAAGGAAAAGAGGGGGGAACCCTAATTTAGGTGGGCCTTAGGCCCACCAGAGGGGTGCGCCACCCCTCCCCCTTGCCCTGGCCGCCACCCCTTCCCCATCTGAGGGCTGCCGCACCCCTTAGGGGTGGGAACCCTAAGGGCTGCGCCCCCTCCCTCTCCCCCTATATATAGATGAGGTTCGGGGCTGTTTGAGACACGGTTTAATCTCTCTCTCGCAGCCCTGCTCCTCTCCCTCGTCCTCTCTGCCGGCGCTTGGCGAAGCCTTGCCGGGAGACCTCGTCTCTCCACCAACACCACGCCGTCGTGTTGCTGGTCTTCTTCCCCAACCTCTCCCTCCTCCTTGCTGGATCAAGGTGCGGGAGACGTCACCGGACTGCACGTGTGTTGAACGCGGAGGTGCCGTTGTTCGACACTAGATCGGAATCGCTGCGAGTACGACTCCATCAACCGCGTTCTAGCAAACGCTTCCGCTTAGCGATCTTCAAAGGTACGAAGATGCTCTTACCCCTCTCTCGTTGCTGGTCTCTCCATAGGAAGATCTGAATATGCGTAGGAAAATTTTGAATTTATGCTACGTTACCCAACACGTAATACTTGCTATCATGAGAGAAGCCTCTAGTGAACACTATGGCCCCCGGGTCTACTTCACATCATATTTTCCGCTCTACACTTTTACTTTGTTGCACTTTTCACCTTCAGATCTCACCTTGCAATTAATCGTGAAGGGATTAACAACCCCTTTAAAGCATTGGGTGCAAGTTTGTTTGTTTTTGCGTAGGTACATTGGTGACTTGCCTTGATACTCCTACTGGATTGATACCTTGGTTCTCAAACTGAGGGAAATACTTACTGCTACTATGCTGCATCACCCTTTCCTCTTCAAGGGAAAAACCAACACAAGCTCAAGAGGTAGCAAGAAGAATTTCTCGTGTCGTTGCCGGGGAGTATCAAGTCAAGAATAGTCTCCCTTCAACGTGTCAATTTCTGGCACCGGGGACTATTCTAAGTGAAGCTTATCCAAGTAACTATCGCAAACTCATCTCTTGCATTTACTTTTTTACCTTTTGCCTCTCGTTTTCCTCTCCCCCACTTCTGAAAAACAAAAATTTACAAAAATATTTGCCTTTTTCGTTCGCCCTTTTCTTTCGCTTGCTTTCTGTTCACTTGTGTGCTTGTGTGCTTGCTGAAGTCACCATGACTGAAAACACCAAATTGTGTGACTTCTCGAATACTAATAATAATGATTTTATTAGTACTCCGATTGCTCCAGCCACTAGTGCGGAATCATATGAAATCAATGCTGCTTTGCTGAATCTGGTTATGAAAGAGCAATTTTTTGGCCTTCCTAGTGAAGATGCCGCATCCCAGCTAAATACCTTCATTGAGTTATGCGATATGCAAAAGAAGAAAGATGTGGATAATTATGTGATTAAATTGAAGCTATTTCCATTCTCATTACGAGATCGAGAAAAAACTTGGTTTTCATCTTTGCCCAAAAATAGTATTGATTCTTGGAACAAGTGTAAAGATGCTTATATATCCAAGTATTTTTCCATCGGCTAAGATTATCTCTCCCCGTAATGATATCATGAATTTTAAGCAACTAGATCATGAACATGTTGCACAATCTTGGGAGGAATGAAATTGATGATTAGAAATTGTCCTGCTCATGGCTTGAGTCTTTGGATGATTATACAAATCTTCTATGCTGCTTTGAATTTTGCTTCTAGAAATATCTTGGATTCCACCTCCGGTGGAACTTTCATGGAAATCCCATTAGGAGAAGCCACAAAACTCCTAGACAATATCATGACAAACTATTCTCAATGGCACACTAAAAGGTCACCTACTAGTAAAAAAGTGCATGCTATAGAAGAAATTAACTCTTTGAGTGCTAAGATGGATGAGTTAATGAAATTGCTTGCTAGTAAAGGTGCTCCTTTAGATCCAAATGATATACCCTTGTCTTCCTTGATTGAGAATAGCAATGAGAGCTTGGATGTTAATTTTGTTGGTAGGAATAATTTTGGCAACAACAATGCTTATAGAGGTAACTTTATTCCTAGGCCTTTTCCTAGTAATCCCTCTAATAACTTTGGTAATTCCTACAACAATGCTCATGGAAATTACAATAAATTACCCTCTGATCTTGAGAGTAATATTAAAGAGTTCATCAACTCGCAAAAGATTTTCAATGCGTGCATAGAAGAAAAACTACTCAAAATTGATGACTTGCCTAGGACCATTGATAGAATATCTCTTGATATTGATGGTTTGAAATTGAGATGTGCTCCTCCCAAGATTAATATGGATTAAACTTTGAAAGCTATGCGTGTTTCCATGAATGGGAGTAAAGAAAGAACCGCCCAAATTCGTGCTAGACATGAATGGCTCAAAAAGGCGTGTTCTCGTAATGAGAATCACGAAGATCTTAAAGTGCTTGGTGTGACTCCTATTGAATCCTTGTTTTCTAATGTCAATTATAATGTTGATGGGGATGGATATGAATCCACTATGGTTGCGAAATGCCCCAATGATTCGGAGTCTATCTATCATGATGCTAAAAGCACTGAAAGTGGAGTAGAGGATATCAAAACTTTGAGTAGTAATGAAATTACTACTTTGGATTTCAAGGAATTCAATTATGATAGTTGCTCTTTGATTGAATGTATTTCCTTGATGCAATGCATGCTAAACTCTCCACATGCTTATAGCCAAAACAAGGCTTTTACCGATCTTATCGTTAATGCTATGATGAAATCTCTTGAAGAGAAACTTGAGTTGGAGATCTCTATTCCTAGAAAACTTAATGATGAGTGGGAACCTACTATGAAAATCAAGATTAAAAACTATGAATGCAATGCTTTGTGTGATTTGGGTGCTAGTGTTTCCGCTATTCCAAAATCTTTATGTGATGTTCTAGGCTTCAACGAGATTGATGAGTGATCTCTTAATTTGCATCTTGCGGATTCTACTGTTAAGAAACCTATGGGAAGGATCAATGATGTTCTTATTATTGCAAATAGGAACTATGTACCCGTAGATTTCATTGTGCTTGATATTGATTCCAATCCGACATGTCCCATCATTCTTGGTAGACCTTTCCTTAGGACTATTGGTGCTATCATCGATAGGAAGGAAGGGAATATTAGATTTCAATTTCCATTAAAGAAGGGCATGGATGTTGGAAATATTCCCTAGAGGCAATAATAAATTAGTTATTATTATATTTCTTTGTTCATGATAATCGTTTATTATCCATGCTATAATTGTATTGATTGGAAACACAGTGCATGTGTGGATACATAGAAAAAACACTGTCCCTAGTAAGCCTCTAGTTGACTAGCTCGTTGATCATGGTCAAGGTTTCCTGACCATAGGCAAGTGTTGTCACTTGATAACGGGATCACATCATTAGGAGAATCATGTGATGGACTAGACCCAAACTAATAGACGTAGCATGTTGATCGTGTCATTTTGTTGCTACTGTTTTCTGCGTGTCAAGTATTTGTTCCTATGACCATGAGATCATATAACTCACTTACACCAGAGGAATGCTTTGTGTGTATCAAACGTCGCAACGTAACTGGGTGACTATAAAGATGCTCTACAGGTATCTCCGAAGGTGTTCGTTGAGTTAGTATGGATCGAGACTGGGATTTGTCACTCCGTGTGACGGAGAGGTATCTCGGGGCCCACTCGGTAATACAACATCACACACAAGCCTTGCAAGCAATGTGACTTAGTGTAAGTTACGGGATCTTGTATTACGGAACGAGTAAAGAGACTTGCCGGTAAACGAGATTGAAATAGGTATGCGGATACTGATGATCGAATCTCGGGCAAGTAACATACTGAAGGACAAAGGGAATGACATACGGGATTATATGAATCCCTGGCACTGAGGTTCAAACGATAAGATCTTCGTAGAATATGTGGGATCCAATATGGGCATCCAGGTCCCGCTATTGGATATTGACCGAGGAGTCACTCGGGTCATGTCTACATAGTTCTCGAACCCGCAGGGTCTGCATACTTAAGGTTCGACGTTGTTTTATGCGTATTTGAGTTATATGGTTGGTTACCGAATGTTGTTCGGAGTCCCGGATGAGATCCAGGACGTCACGAGGAGCTCCGGAATGGTCCGTAGGTAAAGATTGATATATAGGAAGTCCTGTTTTGGTCACCGGAAAAGTTTCGGGCTCATCGGTAGTGTACCGGGAGTGCCGGGAGGGGTGCCGGGGACCATCGGGAGGGGTGTCACGCCCCAAGGGGTCTCATGGGCTATGGGAAGAGATAAACCAGCCCCTAGTGGGCTGTAATAAGTTCCCACCAAGGCCCATAAGGTTTGAGAAGGAAAAAAACACAAGGTGGAAAGAGTTTCCAAGTGGGAAGGTGGAATCCTACTCCAAGTAGGATTGGAGTAGGACTCCTCCACCTCCAATTTCGGCAAAACCTTGAGGGTTTGACGCTGCCTCTTCCCTCCCCCTCCCTCCTATATATACTGAGGTATTAGGGCTGATTTGAGACAACTTTTGCCACGGCAGCCCGACCACATATCTCCACGGTTTTTCCTCTAGATCACGTTTCTGCGGAGCTCGGGCGGAGCCCTGCTGAGATTAGATCACCACCAACCTCCGGAGCACCGTCACGCTGCTAGAGAACTCATCTACCTCTCCGACTCTCTTGTTGGATCAAGAAGGCCGAGATCATCGTCGAGCTGTACGTGTGCTGAACGCGGAGGTGCCGTCCGTTCGGCACTAGATCGGAGCGGATCGTGGGACGGATTGCGGGATGGTTCGTGGGACAGTTCGCGGGGCGGATCGAGGGACGTGAGGACGTTCCACTACATCAACCGCGTTCACTAACGCTTCTGCTGTGCGATCTACAAGGGTACGTAGATCGGAAATCCCCTCTCATAGATGGACATCACCATGATAGGTCTTCGTGCGCGTAGGAAATTTTTTGTTTCCCATGCGACGTTCCCCAACAATGGAACACTTTCCTAGAAAGAAAATAAGATTGCCTTATGAATCCATGATCAGGGCTACTTATGGTTTGAGCACCAAAGACGACGATACTTGATTCTATCGCCTTATGCCTAGCTAAGGGCGTTAAACAATAGCGCTTGTTGGGAGGAAACCCAATGAATTTATCTTTGCTTTTTTGCTTTCTGTTTTTTTGTGTCCACACCATCATAATTATTTTATGATTGTGTTTTTTGTGTTTCTTTTTGTGTTTGAGCCAAGTAAAACCTTTATGACTAGTTTTGGTGATGGTTGTTTGATCTTGCTGAAAAAGACAGAAACTTTGCGCTCACGAAATTATTTTTAATTCCTATCCAGAAAGAGCTTTTGAGTTGATTTTTTTATGCTGGTTGATATGCCAATTGTCCTAATTGTCATAAGTTTTTAGAATTTTTGAGATACCAGAAGTATACGAAGTATACAGATTGCTACGGACTGGTATGTTTTTGACACATTCTGTTTTTGTTGTGTTGATTGCTTATTTTGATGAAACTATGGATAGTATCGGGGGGGTACTAGCCATGGAATAGTGAGAATAAGGTAATCTAACATCAATCTAAATATAAATCAAGTTTACTACATTACCTAAATAGTTGGTAGTTTGTTTTCTTGTGCTAATGGTATCACGAGTTTCTGTTTAAGTTTTTGTTGTGAAGTTTTCAAGTTTTCGGTGATGTTCTCATGGACAATGGGATAAAGAGTGGAAAGAGCTCAAGCTTGGGGATGCCCAAGGCATCCCAAGCCAAATTCAAGGACACCAAAATCCTAAGCTTGGGGATGTCCCGGGAAGGCATCCCCTCTTTCGTCTTCAATCCATCGGTAACGTTACTTGGAGCTATATTTTTATTCACCACATGATATGTGTTTTGCTTGGAGCATCGTGTATTATAGGAGTCTTTTCTTTTTGTTGTGTCACAATCATCCTTGCTGCACACCTTTTTGAGAGAGACATGCATTCATCATGAATTTTCTAGAATACTCATTGAGCTTCACTTATATCTTTTGAGTTAGGCAATTTAGCTCACATGTGCCTCACTTATATCTTTTGAGCTAGATAACTTTGCTCTAGTGCTTCACTTAGATCCCTTTAGAGCACGGCGGTGTCATATTTTGGAGAAATAAGAACTCTCGATCTTCACTTATATCTTTTTGAGAGTGCTCTCTCTAAGTAACTTGGTAATTGGCGTGTGCTATGAAAGTAGTCCTAAAGATGATAGGCATCCAAAGACGATATAATAAAAACTTCCATATTCAAGTGCATTGATTAGTAAGAGAAGTTTGATTCCTCACAATTAGTTTTGAGATTTGGATTTGGTAATATTAGAGTTATGTTAGTAGGGTGTTGTGAATCTAGAAATACTTGCATTGAAGTTAGTGATTCCCGTAGCATGCACGTATGGTGAACCACTATGTTAGGAAGTCGGAGCATAATTGATTTATTCATTGTCATCCTTTGTGTGGCGGTTTGGATCGCGCGATGGTTAACACCTACCAACCCTTCCCCTAGGAGTATGTGTTTAGCACTTTCTTTCGATTACTAATAAAACTTTCGCAATAAGTATATGAGTTCTTTATGACTAATATGAGTCCATGGTATAGATGCACTTTCACCTTCCACCATTGCTAGCCTCTCTAGTACCGCGCAACTTTCGCCGGTGCACAAACCCACCATATACCTTCCTCAAAACAGCCACCATACCTACCTATTATGGCATTTTCATAGCCATTCCGAGATATATTGCCATGCAACTCCCACCGTTCCGTCTCATGACTTGTGTCGTCACTTCAATATTGCCATTGCATGATCGTAAGATAGCTAGCGAGATGTTTCAACGTCATATGCCAAGCTAGATCGTTGCACATCCCGGTACACTGCCGGAGGCATTTCCTACAGAAGTCATCATTGCTCTAAGCATTGAGCTGGGAGTAAAGAAAAGTGTGATGATCATCATTATTAGAGCATTGTCTCATGTGAGGAAATAAAAAAAAGAGGCCAAAGATGCCCACCAAAAAAATGAAAAGAGGCCAAAGAGCCCAAACAAAAAAAAGAGAGAAAAAGAGAGAAGGGACAATGCTACTATCTTTTTCCACACTTGTGCTTCACAATAGCACCATGTTCTTCATGATAGAGAGTCTCTCGTTTTGACACTTCCATATACTAGTGGGAATTTTCATTATATAACTTGGCTTGTATATTCCAATGATGGGCTTCCTCAAAATTACCCTAGGTCTTCGTGAGCAAGCAAGTTGAATGCACACCCACTAGTTCTCCTTTTGAGCTTTCACACACTTATAGTTCTAAGTGCATCCGTTGGATGGTAATCCCTACTCATTCACATTGATATCTATTGATGGGCATATCCATAGCCCATTGATATGCCAAGTCAATGTGACCATCTCCTCCTTTTTGCCTCACAACCTCCACCACACTCTATTCCACCTATAGTGTTATATCCATGGCTCACGCTCATGTATTGCGTGAGAGTTGAAATTTTTTGTGAAAGTAAGAGTGCGAAAACAATTACTTGGCCAATACCGAGGTTGTGCATGATTTAAATTCGTTGTGTGGGGATGATGGAGCATAGCCAGACTATATGATTTTGTAGGTATAACTTTCTTTGGCCTTGTTATTTCAAAAGTTCATGATTGCCTTGCTAGTTTGCTTGAAGTATTATTGTTTTCATGTCAATAGTAAACTATTGTTTTGAATCTTACGGATCTGAACATTCATGTCACAAGAAAGAAGTTACAAAGGAAAAATATGTTAGGTAGCATTCCACATCAAAAATTCAGTCTGTATCACTTCCCTACTCGAGGACGAGCGGGAGTTAAGCTTGGGGATGCTTGATACGTATCCAACGTATCTATAATTTTTTATGGTTCCATGCTATTATCTTGTCAGCTTTGGATGTTTTGTATGCATTTTATATCTTTTTGGGACTAACCTATTAACTCAGTGCTAAGTGCCAGTTTTTGTATTTTCCGTGTTTTTGACCTTTTTCAGAGGAGAATATTAAACGGAGTCCAAACGGAATAAAACCTCCGGAATGATTTTTTCCGTAACAGAAGATACGCACGGAACTTGAGAACCAAGGCAAAGGACCCCGGGGGAAGCCACAAGCCCCCTAGCCGCGGCCTGGGGTGCCCGCGCCCACCAGGCTTGTGGGCCCCCTGTGGCTCCTTTGCCCTACTTCGTCCGCCTATAAATTCCCTGAAAATCCAAAACTGCGAGAGAGAGCCACGAAAATACTTTTCCGCCACCGCAAGCTTCTGTCTCCGCAAGATCCCATCTGGGGTACGTTCTGGTGCCCTGCCGGAGGGGGGATTCGAACACGTAGGGCTTCTTCATCAACACCATTGCCTCTCCGATGATGCGTGAGTAGTTCACCACAGAACTTCGGGTCCATAGCTAGTAGCTAAATGGCTTCTTCTCTCTCTTGGATCTTCAATACAAAGTTCTCCATGATCTTCATGGAGATCTATCAGATGTAATCTTCTTTTCCGGTGTGTTTGTCGAGATCCGATGAATTGTGGATTTATGATCAGATTATCTATGAATATTATTTGAGTTTCCTCTGATCTCTCATATGCATGATTTCGTATCCTTGTAATTCTCTTTGAGTTGTGGGTTTTGTTTGGCTAACTTGATCTATTATTCTTGCAATGGGAGAAGTGCTTGGTTTTGGGTTCATACCGTGCGGTGTCCTCACCCAGTGACAGAAGGGGTAGCGAGGCACGCATCATGTTGTTGCCATCAAGGGAAAAAAGATGGGGTTTATATCTATTGCAAGAATTTATCCCTCTACATCATGTCATCTTGCTTAAGGCGTTGCTCTATTTGTTGTGAACTCAATACACTAGATGCATGCTGGATAGCGGTCGATGTGTGGAGTAATTGTAGTAGATGCAGACAGTATCGGTCTACTTGTCTCGGACGTGATGCCTACATGTATGATCGTTTCCTTAGATATCATCATCACTTTGCGCGGTTCTATCAATTGCTCGATAGTAATTCGTTCACCCACCATAATACTTGCTATCATGAGAGAAGCCTCTAGTGAACACTATGGCCCTCGGGTCTACTTCACATCATATTTTCAGCTCTACACTTTACTTTGTTGCACTTTCCACCTTCAGATCCCACCTTGAAATTAATGATGAAGGGATGGACAACCCCTTTATAGCGTTGGGTGCAAGTTTGTTTGTTTTTGCGCAGGTACATTGGTGACTTGCCTTGATACTCCTACTAGATTGATACCTTGGTTCTCAAACTAAGGGAAATACTTACTGCTACTGTGATGCATCACCCTTTCCTCTTCAAGGGAAAAACCAATGCAAGCTCAAGAGGTAGCACCCAGTCCCTTGCAACAATAACACTCTGTTTCAGGCTTAGGTCCAGCCTTGGGTTTCTTCGTCGGAGTGGCAATAGGCTTGCCGCTCTTCTTGGAGTTACCCCTCTTGCCTTTGTCGTTTCTCTTGAAACTAGTGGTCTTATTGACCATCAACACTTGATGCTCTTTCTGGAGTTCTGACTCTGTGACTTTCAGCATCGCGAATAACTCGCGGGGTCCTTTGCATGTCATAGTTCAACACAAAGCTCTTATAGCTAGGTGGCGGTGATTGAAGAATTATGTCAGTGATAGCTTCTTGCGGGAGTTCAATCCCCAGCTCAGCTAGACGGTTTGAGTACCCAGACATTTTGAGCACATGTTCACTGATAGACAAATTCTCCTCCATCTTGCAAGCTTAGAATTTATCGGAGGTCTCATACCTCTCGATCTGGGCGTTCTTCAGAAAGATAAACTTCAACTCCTGGAACATCTCATATGCTCCATGACGCTCAAAGCGATGTTGAAGTCCCGGCTCTAAGCCATACAAGACTGCACATTGAACTACTGAGTAGTCCTCCTTACGTGTTAACCAGCGTTCTTAACATCTTGGTCAGCCGTAGCGGGTGGTTCATCTCCTAGATCATCATTAAGGACATAATCCTTCTTCCCAGCTTGCAGGAGCAACTTAAGATTACGAGCCCAGTCTACAAAGTTGCTTCCATCATCTTTCAACTTAGCTTTCTCTAGGAACGTATTAATATTCAGGATAACTGTTGCGTGAGCCATTGATCTACAACACAAATATTGCAAAGTGGACTTAGACTATGTTTAAGATAATTAGAGTTTAATTAATAAAATTACTAATAAACTCCCACTCAAAAAGTACATCTCTCTAGTCATTTGAGTGGTACATGATCCAAATTCACTAACTCAAGTTCGATCATCACGTGAGTTGAGAATAGTTTCAGTGGTAAGCATCTCTATGCTAATCATATCAACCATACGATTCATGCTCGACCTTTCGGTCTCATGTGTTCCGAGGTCATGTCTGCACATGATAGGCTCATCAAGTATAACCTGAGTGTTCCGCGTGTGCAACTGTTTTGCACCCGTTGTATGCGAACGTTGAGTCTTATCACACCCGATCATCACGTGGTGTCTCGAAACGATGAACTATCGCAATGGTGCACAGTCGGGGAGAACGCAATTTCATCTTGAAATTTTAGTGAGAGATCACCTTATAATGCTACCGTCGTTCTAAGCAAAATAAGGTGCATAAAAGGATTAACATCACATGCAATTCATTAGTGACATGATATGGCCATCATCTTGTGCTTCTTGATCTCCATCACTTAAGCACCAGCGTGATCTTCTTGTCACTGGCGCCACACCATGATCTCCATCATCATGATCTCCATCAATGTCTTGCCATCGAGGTTGTCGTGCTATCTATGCTATTACTACTAAAGCTACGACCTAGCAATATAGTAAACGCATCTGCAAACACAAACGTTAGTTTAAAGACACCCGACAGTCATCTTTATGCAACGAGGTTTGATGTCAGTCGATGAAACAAGTATCTCGTAAGAGTATGAGTTATGTCGGTCCGGGCCGCTTCAATCCAACACTACCGCCGAATCAAGAAAAGACTAAGGAGGGCAGCAAATCGAACATCACCGTCCACAAAACCTTTTCTGTTCTACTCGATATAACATATACGCATGAACCTAACTCATGATGCCACTGTTGGGGAACGTTGCATGGGAAACAAAAAATTTCCTGCGCACACGAAGACCTATCATGGTGATGTCCATCTACGAGAACAGATTAGATCTACGTACCCTTGTAGGTCGCTAAGCGGGAAGCAATAAGAAACGCGGTTGATGTATTGGTACAACTTCGTGATTCAAATCACTGTCGTCCCATGATCCGTCCCACGATCCGTTCCGATCTAGCGACGAACGGGCGGCACCTCCGTGTTCAGCACACGTACAACTCGACGATGATCTCGGCCTTCTTGATCCATCAAGCAAGACGAAGAAGTAGATGAGTTCTCCGACAGCGTGACGGCGCTTCGGCGTTGGTGATGATCTAGTCCTGCAGGGCTCCGCCCAAGCTCCGCAGAAATCCAATCTAGAGGTGAAACTATGTGGAATAGGCTTGAGTCGCACGTGGCAAAGTTGTGTCTCAAAAAAGACCTAAACCACCAATATATATAGGAGGAGGGGAGGGGCTATCCTTGGGTCACAAGGTCCCCAAAGGTGCGTCGGCCGCAAGGGTGGAGGAGGACTCCTCCTCCAAATCGGTTTGGGAAGGAGGAGTCCTCCTCTTCATTCCCACCTCCTTCTTTCCTTTTTTTCCTTTCCTTTGGTATTTTTGCTTGTGGCACCATAGCCCTCTTGGTCTAACTCCACCAGCCCACTAAGGACTTGGTGCGCCATCCTAAGGCCATGGGATCACTCCCGGGTGGGTGGGCCCCTCCCGGTAAACACCTGCAACCCATTCGTCACTCCCGGTACACTGCCGGAAATGCCCGGAACTTTCTGGTGACCAAATGAAACCATCCTATATATCAAGCTTCGTTTCCGGACCATTCCGGAAAACCTCGTGACGTCCGTGATCTCATCTCGGACTCCGAACAACATTCGGTAACCACACATATAACTCAACTATACTAAAACACCATTGAACCTTAAGTGTGCAGACCCTGCGGGTTCGAGAACTATGTAGACATGACCCGAGATACTCCTCGGTCAATATCCAATAGAGGGACCTGGATGCCCATATTGGATCCTACATATTCTCCGAAGATCTTATCGGTTGAACCTCAGTGTCAAGGATTCATATAATCCTGTATGTCATTCCCTTTGTCCTTCGGTATGTTACTTGCCCGAGATTCGATCGTCAGTACCCGCATGCCTATTTCAATCTCGTTACCGACAAGTCACTTTACTCATTCCGTAATACAAGATTCTGTGACTTACACTTAGTCACATTGCTTGCAAGGCTTGTGTGTGATGTTGTATTACCGAGTGGGCCCCGAGATACCTCTCCGTCACACAGAGTGACAAATCCCAGTCTTGATCCATACTAACTCAACGGACACCTTCAGAGATACCTGTAGAGCACCTTTATAGTCACCCAGTTATGTTGCGACGTTTGATACACACAAGGTATTCCTCCGGTGCTAGTGAATTATATGATCTCATGGTCATAGGAATAAATACTTGACACGCAGAAAACAGTAGCAACAAAATGACACGATCAATATGCTATGTTCATAGTTTGGGTCTAGTCCATCACATGATTCTCCTAATGATGTGATCCAGTTATCAAGTGACAACACTTGCACATAGTCAGAAAACCTTGACTATCCTTGATCAACTTGCTAGCCAACTAGAGGCTTGCTAGGGACATTGTTTTGTCTATGTATCCACACATGTATCTATGTTTTCATTCAATACAATTATAGCATGGATAATAAACGATTATCTTAAAATAGGAAATATAATAATAACTATTTATCATTGCCTCTAGGGCATATTTCCAAGAGTCGTCATCCAAGAAGTGGTCATCGGCGTCCGTGGTGAAGAAGCTAGTAGTCACGTAGAGCGCTCCCCAAAAACCTTATCGCCCATCTTCCATACAGGACTCAAAGAGGCGGGGTTTCAGAGGCCTACTGCCCGACCAGTGGTGCACGCCTCAAGCCGGGATGGGGAAGAACCTGGCAGTAGCTCAAAGATTGGAACTCGATGGCTTGAGGAAGATGATGTCCGACTCGACTCATTCCCACAACCCGTGGTGCGTCGTGTCATGACGAGACGAGGCGGGCAGCGGAGGTGGAGGAGCGCACATGTATGTCTCTTTTGTTCTCATGCTCATACATGTATGGAAACATCCTCCCTTATAAGGAGGTCCAACTCCTACCAAACTAGCAATGTGGGACTAAACTTTAGTTCCACCTATTGTCTTGCACGGATGGGCTAAGTGGGTGATACGTCCCAAACGTATCTATAATTTCTGCTTGTTCCATGATCTTTTGGGTGGCAATGTTATATGTTTTGCTACACTTTTATATCATTTTACACATATTTGGACTAACCTATTAACTCAGTGCACCGAGTGCCAGTTTCTGTCTGCTGATGTCTATTTTGCAGGGGTTTTACCCAATTTTCTGAAGCCCGAAAAAATCCAGGAAAAATATACAAAAAATCAGCATAACAGAAGCTTCCAAATCACCGAAAATGGGCCACAGGGGGGCTAGGGGCCGTCCAGGCGACCTCCTCACGCGGCTGATACGTCTCCAACGTATCTATAATTTTTGATGGTTTCATGCTATTATCTTGTCAAACTTTGGATGTTTTGCATGCCTTTTATTTATTTTCTGGGACTAACTTATTAACTTAGTGTCAAGTGCCAGTTCCTATTTTTTCCATTTTTTCACCCCTTTCAGAGGAGATTTTGAAATGGAGTCCAAACGGAAGAAAATCCCCGAAAAGATTTTTTCTGGAACGGAAGAAGACCGGAGAGCTTGGGGGCCAAGCCAGAAGAGCCCCAGGGGCCGCACAAGCCCTCACCCCGCGGCCAGGGGGCCGCGCCATGCAGACTTGTGGGCCCCCTGGAGGTCCCCTGACCTAGATCTTGCGCCTATAAATTCCCAAATATTCCCAAAAAATCAGGGGAGCATCGTAATCACTTTTCCGCCGCCGCAAGCTTCTTTCTCCGCAAGATCCCATCTGGGGCACGTCCTGGTGCCCTGCCGGAGGGGGGATTTGGACACGGAAGGCTTCTCCATAAACAACATGACCTCTCCGATGATGCGTGAGTAGTTCACCATAGACCTACGGGTCCATAGCTAGTAACTAGATGCCTTCTTCTCTCTCTTGGATCTTCAATACAAAGTTCTCCATGATCTTCATGGAGATCTATCCGATGTAATCTTCTTTTACGGTGTGTTTGTCGAGATCCGATGAATTTTGGATTTATGATCAGTTTATCTATGAATCTTATTTGAGTTTCTTCTGATCTCTCTTATGCATGATTTCATATCCTTGTAATTCTCTTCGAGTTGTGGGTTTTGTCCGGCCAACTAGATCTATGATTCTTGCAATGGGAGAAGTGCTTGGTTTAGGGTTCATACCATGCGGTGACCTCACCCAATGACAGAAAGGGTAGTGAGGCACGTATCATGTTGTTGCCATCAAGGGTAAAAAGATGGGGTTTCCATCATTGGTTTGAGATTATCCCTCTACCACATGTCATCTTGCTTAAAGTGTTACTCCGTTCGTCATGAACTCAATACACTAGATGCATGCTGGATAGCGGTCGATGTGTGGAGTAATAGTAGTAGATGCAGAAAATATCGGTCTACTTGTCTCGGACGTGATGCCTATATGCTAGATCATTGCCTTAGATATCGTCATGACTTTGCGCGGTTCTATCAATTGCTCGACAGTAATTTGTTCACCCACCGTAATACTTGCTATTTTGAGAGAAGCCTCTAGTGAACACTATGGCCCCAGGGTCTACTCCACACCATATTTTCAGTCTTACACATTTTACTTCGTTGCACTTTCCGCCTTCAGATCTCATTTTGCAAACAATGTTGAAGGGATTGACAACCCCTTTGAAGCGTTGGGTGCAAGCTTGTTTGTGTTTGTGCAGGTACTCTGGACTTGACGAGACCCTCCTTCTGGATCGATACCTTGGTTCTCAAACTGAGGGAAATACTTACTGCTCCTGTGCTGCATCAACCTTTTCTCTTCAAGGGAAAAACCAATGCAAGCCCAATCTCCGTCAACGTGTCAATTTCTGGCGCTGTTGTTTGAGAAGTAGCAGCGGCCTACCCCCTGGCCGCGCCAGCAGGTTGCCTGGGCGGGTCCCACCTCCTATGGTGCCCTCCTTTGACCTATATTTAGTCCTCTGAGAGGAAACCCTTCCACGGCTTCCAGAATCGCGAATTTCTCCATCGTTCCGCCACGGCAGCGCTTCCGAGATCAGCAGCGTCAGGAGACCTCTTCCCGGCACCCTTCCGGAGGGAGGATTGACCTCCGGGAGCTTATCCACCGCCATGGACGCTTCCCGGACGTGCCGTGAGTAATCCTCCTTGGACCATGGGTCCATGACCAGTAGCTATGTGAAGTCTTCTCTCGAATCTTGTGCTTCAATGGTTAGTCCTTATGAGTCGCCCTACATGATCAAGGCATCTATGTAATTCTGTTGCTATTGCTATGCTCGGTTTGTTAGGATTCGATGGACTATGAGATTATGTTCAGATTGTTATGAGTTATGTATTTGATTATCCTTTTATATTATGTTCCTTAGTGATTCATGCATGTTCTCCGTTGCTATTTATTGCTTTGGCCGAGTAGTAGATTGTAACTCCAAGAGGGAGCATTATGCATGATTGTGGGTTCATGCCCCTCGATGTCTAGCTTGAGTGACAGAAACATGAGACTAGGGGATGTGATGTTGCCACCAAGGAGAAAAGAATGGTTCTTGTGACCGCGGTTGCAAGGATTGTTTACCTTATGCATAGTTCGTTAATGCAGTTGTCCGTTGTTTTGAGTTTACACTTTGGGTGGGGCTCGCAACTTAATACCGACAAGATGTTCTGGATAGATATCTCAAGGTGGATGATTAGTAAGTAGATGCTAATGAATAAATGGTCTACTAGTGTTGGCATACTGCCCATTACTATTGAACCTCTAACTATCAAGTACATTATTAGCATTGCGGTGCGTTCATAATTCTGTTAATTGCCCAACTGTGATTTGTTTACCCAAGCATAGTTATTTATCGTCTTTTGGAACAGAGACATCACTAGTGAACATCATGTGACTCTGGTCCATATCACCATCATTGCTTACACCTCCATCATTTACCGTTTTCATTTACTTTTCCGTTGCAATCAGTATTACCATCCCACTTGTGTTTTGATCCTTTGCAAACTACAAGGCCGGATAGATCGACAACCTCTCTGTACTCGTTGGGAGAAAATTTACTTCTTGTGTGTGCAGGTCCACGTCTTCTGCTAGCGCGAGGGTGGAAGACACCTACGTGTTGATCCTAGGAGTCCTCCTGGTTCGATAAACCTTACTGTTCCCGCGCGAGGGAAAACTTGTTGCTGATTACATCTCAACCTTCCACTGGGGTAACCAACGAGGTGCGAGAAGTATATACATCATCTCGTCATCAGTGGGCTCTAGGATTTATTAGTAATTCTAAAAATGGCCATTGGGCTGGCCCGAAACGGTTAAATTCGAGCATCTATGACAAACACTAACACTTTTAAGATGGGTACCTTTTAAGTTTTGAAGTAAAAAATGAATCGTGAAGGAAGTATTTTGAATATGAATCCAATGTCATTAACTTCATGGGCTTCTTTTCCTTGCCTTAATTTACCATAATTTGGGTTACTTCGTAGCGAAAGAAGATCCGAGCTCTCTACGATGGACTGAAAGTTAAGCAAAGACAACATCAGGATCTCATGTAGAACTTCAAAACCATCCAAGGAAAAACACTTGTTAATGTTCTTTGCACATATCTAGAAACACACGTACCAAAAAACGCCTTGTTAGTTCACTTTTGGACTATTCTCTGTCTCTCTCTCACTCTTCCTCCCTCCATCCCTGCCCCCTCCCTCTCTCTCTCTCTCTCTCTCTCTGCGATCACCGTCTGCCTCCTACCACTTCCCTTCATAGCGGACCATCGATACATCCACTCCTCAGCCTTCACTACCAATTCGCCAAGCTCCTTCTACGTTTCATGCTTCCGCATGTGCTCTCACGGCTAGCCTTTGAAGCCTCTTCAAGCTCGCTTATGCGATGGCGTCATTCTTAGGCGGGGCCGACCTCCTGACCCCGAATCTATTGCCATCTCGACCTCTTGCTTGAATCCGCATGGTATCTCCTTACGTGCCACCATGTTGCCTCGCTGGCGTGATCGACACATTTGATGCACGTCTACGCATGGTCCCTTCATTTTTGGCACCAACATTAACGCAATGGTATGTTAGTCTCAACGGGCGACACACACCCCTTTACAATCGGAGCCCATAAAGACCGCACAACCTTATACACACCACACTTTTGGAAATATGCCCTAGAGGCAATAATAAATTAGTTACTATTATATTTCTTTGTTCGTGATAATCATTTATTATCCATGCTATAATTGTATTGATTGGAAACTCAAATACATGTGTGGATACATAGACAAAACACTGTACCTAGTAAGCCTCTAGTTGACTAGCTCGTTGATCAAAGATGGTCAAGGTTTCCTGACCATAGACAAGTGTTGTCGCTTGATAAGAGGATCACATCATTAGGAGAATCATGTGATGGACTAGACCCAAACTATGAACATAACATGTGATCGTGTCATTTTGTTGCTATTGTTTTCTGCGTGTCAAGTATTCATTCCTATGACCATGAGATCATGTAACTCACTGACACCGAGGAATAGTCACAACGTTACTGGGTGACTATAAAGGTGCTCTAGAGGTATCTCTGAAGGTGTCCGTTGAGTTAGCATGGAACAAGACTGGGATTTGTCACTCCGTGTGACGGAGAGGTATCTCGGGGCCCACTCGGTAATACAACATCACGTACAAGCCTTGCAAGGAATGTGTGTCTAATGTGTTAGTCACGTGATCTTGTATTATGGAACGAGTAAAGATACTTGCCGGTAACGAGATTAAAATAGGTATAGGGATACCGACGATCGAATCTCGGGCAAGTAACATACCGAAGGACAAAGGGAATGACATACGGGATTATATGAATCCTTGGCACAGAGGTTCAACCGATAAGATCTTCGTTGAATATGTAGGATCCAATGTGGGCATCCAGGTCCCGCTATTGGATATTGACCGAGGAGTGTCTCGGGTCATGTCTACATAGTTCTCGAACCCACAGGTTGAGCACACTTAAGGTTCGATGGTGTTTTAGTATAGTTGAGTTATATGTGTTGGTGAACTAAGGTTGTTCGGAGTCCCGGATCAGATCACGGACATCACGAGGGTTTTCGGAATGGTCCAGAAACGAAGATTGATATATAGGAAGTTGGTGTTTGGATTCCGGAAAGTTTTCGAGCATTGCCGGCAATGTACCGGGAGTGACGAATGGGTTCCAGGGGCCCACTGGGAGGGCCCACCACGCCCCAAGGGTCCACGTGGGTTTATTGGATGTACAATAAGGTATATTGGGCTGACAAAGTCATCCAAGGAAAGCCCATGAGGAAAAAGTGAAAAATCCAAAAGACGTGGGGAAATAAGGAAGGAGTCCTAATCCAAGTGGGATTGGAGAAGGACTTCTCCCTCCCACTTTGGCCGACCCAAGGAGGCCACCTTTGGCCGGCGCCCTAGGGCTTTGCCCCACCCCTTGGCTCCTCCATTATATACTAGAGGTTTAGGGTTGTTTGCGACACAACTTTACCACGTGCAACTCAAACCTACACCTTGTAGTTCTTCCTATAGATTAGATTTCTACGGGCTCCGAGCCCTGCAGGAATAGATCATCACCAACACCGGCGTGCCGCACGCTGCCGGAGAACTCATCTACTTCTCTGTCTCTCTTGCTGGATCAAGAAGGCCGAGATCGTCATCGAGCTGTACGTGTGCTGAACGCGGAGGTGCCGTCCGTTCGGCGCTAGATCGGAACGGATCGTGGGACGATGGCGATTTGAATCACGAAGCTGTACCACTACATCAACCACGTTTCTTAACGCTTTCCGCTGAGCGATCTACAAGGGTATGTGGATCTAATCTCCTCTCATAGATGAACATCACCATGATAGGTCTTCGTGTGCGTAGAATTTTTTTTGTTTCCCATGCAACGCTCCCCAACAGACACTAGAGGCTTCAAATCAAGACAAATAGTAAAAAGTAATATGGATTGAAGGAGGCACATTTATCAAACTCGTTTTTCCTTTTTCTAATTGAAAAAAAGTGCTTCCTCCGATCCATATTACTTGTCGTTCAAACGATCTAGCATTATACTCATTTGAACGACAAGTAATATGTATCGAATGGAGTATCTTTTTGATAAAGAACATTGGTTCCGTTTATCTATTGACACATAATGTTGCATCAGAAAATATATACACCGCATGTATACATTCGGCCTCTGCACAGTTATGATGCACGCTATAAAATATCAACACATACAAAGGAAATAGGAAACATGGCCTTCAAAAGTCACGTCGAACCGAACAACAAGAGGCAACAACAACCATCAACATCATTCATCATCGCCACTCGCCACTCGACAAGAGCAATCAACAGTTGGTGGAACCTAAAATACATCATACATCACCAATAACAACACTTGGGTTGTAAGAAATGTTCTTCAAACAATGATGGCATCCACAATGGAATGATGTGCATGTGCCGTGGTCGATAGATCCACCCAAAGTGGGTTGCATTTTAATTTGGCTTTTCACCCTCAAGAGACAGGGGGAAGTCTGCGGACACGGATGCGGGAGGCGAACATTCAAAGGTAGTCGTATATGTCCTCTGACATATGTAAATGAACAAATTGTATGCAATCTCAAACAAACATGACCATACTTGTTCATACTTGGTTGACTTTTTACATAAAACTGTATGCTTTTCATCTAAACCAGAGCAAATTCATTATATTTTCACATATTCCAACTACACCGGACTTTAAAACTAAGACTAAAATGACTGTTGGCACTCGTATCCCATCCCAGGCAGGCTATGGCCCCCGGAAAATGAAGCCCCGCCTCCTCTGCAACCCTTCGCTCAGGCGACATGTCTTCCTAATGTCCGAAAGCCCAACCGTCATACTGCTAGAAACCTTGCAGGTATGTGCTTCACTGGGAGGGGGAGAAGAGCCTCCGTCTTCTCTTTGTTCGGCATCACTGTTCATCGTAGATCCACTTCCGTGAAGCACGGGTTGCAGCTGCTTTTGGGGGGGGGGGGGCAGCCTGCGAGCGGGCAAGTCACATGCCGTGGATGTCGGCAACGGGTCGGCGGTGGGCTTCCTAACACCCAAGCGGCGGCAGCTTCCCATGTTTTACTCTGGGCCGGTGTCAACGCGGAGCGGTCGTTCTACAATGGCATGAATGTGAACGGCTGGGAACGAGCGAAAACAGACGCGGACAAGGGAGCAGGGTTTTGGATGGACGCAACTGTCATGCAGACCCATGTTAAATGACTTCTGCGGCTGGACGGCACGGTCCAAACTTATGCGGACGATTTCAGGGTAAACTGTTGGAGATGCATAAGAGCATTAGTAAACTTACGGATGCGTCTAGGACATATCTAGATGTGACATAGTTATTACGCATCTAAATGACTAAATCAAACATAAAAAAACTCACACGAATTTTCATGTAAGATTAATGTTATAGAATTTAGATGTGCAATACTTATCTCACATCTAGATACGTTTTAACAAAAACATAAACTTAAATCATCTTGTACTGCTGCCCCTTTCGTTACATAAGTCACGGCTGCAAGTAAAATCGTGATGCCTCCACAACGGTACACGTTCACCGCGGACGTGGACATCATCACCAGCCAGGCATAGCACATACACGAGGAGCCGAACCGGAACATGTCGTCAGCATTAACGAGATTACCGCCGCGCACCGCCAAGAGCTCACTCAAGGGACCAAATGGCCTTGTTGCCACCTCGTGTAGTCGTGTAATGAGCACCACGCGCCATTGCCGCCGGCGGCCCAGCACTGGCTGTTCGAAGACATACACTGGTCATCGCCGGCGCGCTTCGAAGGTCGCAAACTTCTACCAAGGCCTCGGTCGTCACGAATTATCAATCAAAGATACAAGATGAAAATGCCGCTCACGTACCTTCACCAGATCGAGATTCGAGACCACCCACGGCGTTGAGTCATCAATCAATCAAAGAAAAGAAAAAAAAAAGGAAAAAGAGACCACCCATGGCGTACGAAACAATGTCTGGACCCTGGACGATGACTAGAAAGCCAGGGCGGCAAATCTGATTTTCCACAATAAAAATTGTCTATATGTTGGTCGTCCTTAACCTCTTTTGCATCATTTGAAGAGATTAACTAACTTCAGATTTATTATATGTTGCACCAACGGCACAAAGTATATACTCCTACTAGTTTGTTGTTCAGGTCCCATCACTTGCTGTTTGTGCTTACTATTATTTGTTTCAAACTAGCCTTTCGTGTCCCATTTGTTAAAATCAGAAGTCAGCCTCCTGTGAGTTCATTGACCAATTATTAATCGATTAACAAATGGAAACAAGTGGAGGCGGCACAAGTCACTAGCTGATTACGCACGCAACTACGCATTTCTCTTTCTTTACTTTTGTTAATCCGGGAGCCTGCAATTCTTGGATCGAGCATCTCACTGGATCAACACGGGTAAACAAGAAACGGCATGCCTATTCAATCAATATAACATAAAAGTGGGTCTAATTGCTCGATTGACGCATGTGGAGAGAATGGAAAAATTGTGACAGTGAAAGTTTGTAAAGATGACCCTCCGATCACCAACCAAGCTTTTATTTGCCGACGATTCATTGATCCTCATGAGGGTGACCTTGGAAAATGTTGGGACTTTGAAATTAATTTTGGACTTCTATTGTGTTGCTTCTGGGTCAATGGTGAGTGTCTACAACTCCACTATCTTCTTTAGTCCCAATACAAGCGTTGAGGTTTGAGTACAAATGTGTACCATTTTGAATATTTTGACAAGGCACTTAATGACGAATACATAAGTTTGCCAGCAAATGCGGGACTGGATAAAGCTAATTGGTTTCAGTACTGAATTGACCGTATTATTATGAAAATCAGTTGTTGGGAGGAAAAATTATTATCCATTGGAGGGAAGGAAATTCTTCTCAAATATGTTGTTCAAGCCATATGCACCTATAAAATGTCGATCTTCAGACTTGCTAAAAAGATTTGCAAAGGAATTATTGAGGCAATGTCATATTTTTGGTGGGGAGACGACGATAATTAGAAAAGGATGCATTGGATGGCTTGATGAAAATTGTGAGTCCCAAAGAATAGGGTGATGGGGGGCTTTTGTGCTATTCACTATTTCAGCCTGGCGAAATTGGCAAAGTAGACTTGGCGGCTAATCGTGAATCCTGACTCCCTTAATGCTACTATTTTGAGAGTGGAGTACTTTCCTGATGGTGATTTATTGAATGCATAAAAGAGTCTCATGGAGGGAGTGAATTCTCTAAAAGATGGCTATATATGGACAGTTGGGAATGGTTGGAATATAGATATATGGGAGGACGCTTGAGTCCCAAATTGTGCGGATAAAAAAGTCTTCACTTCAAAAGGGAATCGTCTAATTTCTTGGGATGTACTCCCTCTGTAAACTAATATAAGAGCGTTTAGATCACTAGAGTAGTGATCTAAACGTTCTTATATTAGTTTAGGAAGGGAGTAGATTTTATTGATCCTATTTCTAATGATTGGGATGAGGGCCTGGTTGGACAAACTCTACGACATGCTGATGCACACCGAGTACTCATTGTCCCTCTCGCTCATCAAGATATGCCGGATTTTGTTTCATGGAGTTACGCAAAAAATGGTATGTTCTCAGTTCGGCGAGCATATTTCGTGGAGAAGGAACATCAACACGGTGATAAACTCTGATGTACTAATGGATTGGGAAGAACAATTACAAATCCTACTTGGCAACAAATTTGGAAGCTCTCGTGTCCGTCAAGGTGAAAATCTTCATTTGGTGTACGTTGCATGACACGCTTCCTTGTCGTGTTACCCTTGTCGACAGACATACCAAAGTCTTGCCTTAATGTCCTTCTTGCTCTTCTAAGCCAAAATAAACAAAGCATGTGCTATTTCTCCTTCACAAAACAAGAGAGGTTTGGAGAAGGGTTCGGTTTGGATGAAATCATCATGAGAGCCTCTGAAATTAGTCGTGCGGGTGAGGCAGTTATGGAGTTCTTACTTCTTATGCTAAACCGGGATTGCCCTCTATGGTGACTCCGAGTGCTCGAGAGATGAGCACCATCACTACCTGATACCTTTGGTGATAAATACATAAATTAGTCCATGAGGAAACAACCCTTAGCACCTCATAGATTTCATTAGGGATCCGTGTGCTTACAACAAATAGTGTTACTGCTTCCACTCCAAGGGCGACCATAAAAAGAGGGGGCTGGACCCTATGTGTTTTGGAAAATTTAACGTTGATGCTTCTTTTGATCATGATGAGCTTATAGGCATTGTGGGGGTAGTACTTAGGGATGACATAGGTAATCCCATTGTGAGGGGAGGGGGAATGAGAAGATAGACCAGTGCACAAATGTCCTGGTGGTTGAAGCTTTAGCGCTTCGATATAGGTTGTCCCTGGCGCAAGGAATGGGGTGCAATTGTCTAGTTTTCAACTTTGAAAATATAGAGGTAATTGAGACAATGAACAATGGATGTTTCTCCACGGACGCAGCGGCAAAGATTTTCAACGATTGTTACCACCTTGCTTGTGCTATTTCCAGATTTGAACACTGTAATTGAGAAGAAAATAAGCTGGCCCACGAACTAGTTAGGTTAGCTATTTTGTTTGAGACTTATGGTTTGCTTGAGAAACCATTGATCAAACGGTATCCTTCATCACTGATGTTGGATCTATTTTATCTAATTCATAAAGTGGGTAGTGTTTTATTTTAATTAAAATAACAAAAAACATACTAATATGATGTAGTCTAATTGATAACCATGATGCACATTTGTACTCTCTTTTGACAAGAACCATGTTGTAGGTTTTTCTGTGATGGAACCAGCCCGTCAGAGTTCACGTACTAAACTTGACACTGGTGGTCGTATTTTGCTGGATTTATTTCATCATGTTTGACGATGTTCGCTTAATGGGAGCAGATATTTTCATCGACTACTTGGCATGAAGTTAAAAAACGGACTACACGGGACTGACGGTCCGACTGAAAAAAACTAAGAACCGACGCGTGTTGGAGATATGCCCTAAAGGCAATCATGTGTGATAGTATTTCCTATGTGTTTATGAATAAAGATAGTCCTTGGACATTATCAGTTATGTGTATTAACAAGTAAGTGACTGGTTTGTGAGACTATACATTGTATGGTAATTATCCTAAATAGTCGTAGTCAAAAGGGTTGTGTGGACGCGCAACTTGTGAGACTAGCATATGACAAAGTGGATGGTTCAATCTCATTGGCCATGTAGCATTGGATGCTAGCCGGATAATATGTACTCGGAAAGATCTGGTTGGATTCGACGTAGTCGGATCCGAGTAGAGATAAGGTATGAGTTGGATAGACCCAACTATGAGATGCAACGATAGGTCATCTATGAGTCTCTAGTACAACATACATTCTATGTCCTAAGACCTCAGCTGGCGCATGTACTCGGGATGGTGACAGGCTTCTTTGGACCGACCAAACTCTACTCCGTGACAGGGTAGTTACAAATGTAGATTTCGGCCTTGTCCAGACCCATGTTGCGAGACATGGTCGAGAAAGATGGGATTTACCCCTCCGATCGGGAGAGATATACTCTGGGCCCCTTGATACATCCATTTTGCATCATGTTTTCATGTTGATATTTATCGCTTCTTTGGCTGTTATTTAACTTCACGGTACAATTCTTATGCCTTTTCTCTCTTATTTTGCAAGGTTTACATGAAGAGGGAGAATGCCGGCAACTGGCATTCTGGCCTGAAAGTGGAGCAAAGTTGAGATACCTATTCTGCGCAACTCCAAACGCCGTAAAAATCAACGAGGATTTTTTTTTCGGATTTATAAAAAATACTGGGCCGAAGAAGTGCCAGAGGGGCGCCAGGGGTTGGCCACAAGCCTGCACGGCGCGTCCACCCCCCAGGTCGCGCCATGAGGGCTTTTGGGCAACCTGCTGGCCCACTTGCCCCCCTCTTTTGCTATATGAAGGGTTTCGTCTAGGAAAAAATCATAGAGGAGCTTTTTCGTGGATTTGCCGCCGCCACAAGGCAGAACTTGAGCAGAACCAATCTAGAGCACCGGCAGGACGATCCTGCCGGGGAAACTTCCCTCCCGGAGGGGGAAATCATCGCCATCGTCATCACCAACACTCCTCTCATCGGAGGGGACTCATCACCATCAACATCTTCATTAGCACCATCTCATCTCCAAAGCCTAGTTCATCACTTGTAACCAATCTCCGTCTTGCGACTCCGATTGGTACTTGTAAGGTTGCTAGTAGTGTTGATTACTCTTTGTAGTTGATGTTAGTTGGATTATTTGGTGGAAGAGTTTATGTTCAGATACTTGATGCTACTCATTACCTATCTGGTCATGAATATGATTATGCTTTGTGAGTAGTTACTTTTGTTCCTGAGGACATGGGATAACTCATGCTAATAGTAGTCATGTGAATTTGGTATTCGTTCGATATTTTGATGTGTTGTATGTTGTTTTTCCTCTAGTGGTGTTATGTGAACGTCGACTACATAACACTTCACCATTATTTGGGCCTAGAGGAAGGCATTGAGAAGTAGTAAGTAGATGATGGGTTGCTAGAGTGATAGAAGCTGAAACCCTAGGTTATGCGTTACTTCGTAAGGGGCTGATTTGGATCTACTAGTTTAATGCTATGGTTAGACTTTGTCTTAATTCTTCTTTCGTAGTTGCGGATGCTTGCGAGAGGGGTTAATCATAAGTGGGATGCTTGTCCAAGTAAGGGCAGTACCCAAGCGCCGGTCCACCCACATATCAAACTACCAAAGTAACGAACGCGGATCATATGAACATGATGAAACTAGCATGACAGAAATTCCCGTGTGTCCTCGGGAGCGTTTTTCCTCCTATAAGACTTTGTCCAGGCTTGTCCCTTGCTACAAAAGGGATTGGGCCACTTTGCTGCACCGTTGCTACTTTTGTTACTTGTTGCTTGCTACGAATCATCTCACCAATCACTTGTTACCGACAATTTCAGTGTCTGCAGATTTTACCTTGCTGAAAACCACTTGTCAGATCCTTCTGCTCCTCGTTGGGTTCGACACTCTAACTTATCGAGAGGACTATGATTGAGTCCCTACACTTGTGGGTCATCAAGACTCTTTTCTGGCGCCGTTGCCGGGGAGTGAAGCGCCTTTGGTAAGTGGAACTTGGTAAGGAAACATTCATATAGTGTGCTGAAATTTATTGTCACTTGTCACTATGGATACTAATCCTTTGAGGGGCTTGTTCGGGGTATCTTCACCTCTAACGGAAGCACAAATAGTTGCTCCTCAACCTTCTACACCTACTTAAAATATTTTCTTTGAATTTCCTTCGGGTATGCTTGAGAAACTGCTGGCTAATCCTTTTACAGGAGATGGAACATCACATCCAGACTTGCATCTAATCTATGTAGATGAAGTTTGTGGTTTATTTAAGCTTGCAGGTTTGCCCGAGGATGAGGTCAAGAAGAGGGTCTTTCCTTTATCTTTGAAGGATAAGGCGTTGACATGGTATAGGCTATGTGATGACACTGGATCATGGGACTACAATTAGTATAAATTGGAATTTCATCAAAAGTTTTATCCTATGCATTTAGTACATCGTGATCGGAATTATATTTATAATTTTTGGGCTCATGACAGAGAAAGCATCGCTCAAGCTTGGGGGAGGCTTAAATCAATGCTATATTCATGCCCCAATCATGAGCTCTCGAGAGAAATTATCATTCAGAACTTCTATGCTCGGCTTTCTCATGATGATCGCACCATGCTTGACACTTCTTGTACCGGTTCTTTTATGAAGAGAGATATTGACTTCAAATGGGATTTATTGGAGAGAATTAAACGCAACTCTGAAGATTGGGAGCATGAAGAAGGTAAGGAGTCAGGTATGAATTTCACGTTTGATTGCGTTAAATCCTTTGTTGAGACAAATACCTTTAGTGATTTTAGCGCTAAGCATGGACTTGACTCTGAGATAGTAGCTTCATTGTGTGAACCCTTTGCTGCTCATATTGATCTCCCCAAAGAGAAGTGGTTTAAATATCATCCTCCTTTAGAAGTCAATGTAGTTAAACCCACTCCAGTTGAAGAGAAAGTCATTGCCTATAATGATCCTGCTGTTCCCAGTGCTTACATTGAGAAACCACCTTTCCCTGTTAGGATAAAGGATCATTCTAAAGCTTCAACTGTGATACGTAGAGGCTATATTAGAACACCTACACCCCCTGAGAAAATTAGAGTTGAACCTAGCATTGATATCATCAAAGATCTTCTGTTCGACGATGTTGAGGAACATAATATTCACTTCTGTGAAGATGCTGCTAGAATTGCTAAACCTCACGTTAGAGACAAACATAGGCCTGTTGTTGGCATGCCTGTGGTTTCTGTTAAAATAGGAGATCATTGTTATCATGGCTTATGTGAGTGGGTGCTAGTGTTAGTGCAATACCTCAATCCTTATATGATGAAATCAAAGATGAGATTGCACCTATTGAGATAGAGCCCATTGATGTCACTATTCAGCTTGCCAATAGAGATACTATCTGCCCTGTGGGAATTGTTAGGGATGTTGAAGTCTTATGTGGTAAAACGAAGTATCCTGTTGATTTCCTCGTTCTTGCTACTGCACAAGATAGCTTTTGTCCCATCATATTTGGCAGACCTTTTCTCAATACCGTCAATGTTGGCTTTGAAGGCGTGTCACATGTGTTCAATTTCTCCAAGTTTGGTAGACAACCTCATGAAAAGGAGTTGCTTAGTAAGGATGAAACTATTGCCTTAGCCTCTATTGTCGTGCCTCCTACTGATCCCTTAGAGCAATACTTGCTTGAGCATTAAAATGATATGCATATGGATGAAAGGGATGAGATAGATAGAGTTGTTGTAACGACCATGATGCGGTCCTTTCCGATCTGGGGGTCGAGGCCCCCGAATAGGAAAGAAGCGCATCTAAGCGTTTCGCAAGAAAGTAACATAGCACAAATAATAATACAAGTAGACAATTCGGGATTCAACTGTCTTCTTATTAATAACTCAGAGTACATCACAGATACAATCAAGGTAGTTCCGCTACGGACTACAAAACATGGAAAATCTATGCTACCCTGCCTGCAGGCCCACGATCACGACCACGCCTTAGTACTCTGGATAGTTCACGTAGAGGTGGTCTGTCTCCTTGTCGTACTGCCACGCCAGCTGGGTGCCGTCGGGATCATCTGTCTCCGGGGTACCTGTTCCTGCTGGGAGTTTCGGAGGAATCCGTGAGCCACGGGGACTCAGCAATCTAAGACCTTGGTGCCAGAACTAGTCATGTTATTAGGTAGGGTAAGGGTGAAGTGTATCAGGCTACAGCATCCTAAGCTTGATTAGGTGGCTAACTTACGCAAAGTAGAAATGAAGGTGGTCTACACTAGCGGTCGGGACTACTTGATCACTAAGTGATCCTGAACACCTACCTAAGGCATTCATAACCCCACCGTGTTCCCGATCGAAGAGAGATCTTCGAAGGGACAGTCACGGTTACGCACACAGTTGGCAATTTTATTAGTTTATGTTTAAGTTCTCTAATACCGGATGTTAACAAAATATTCCAAGTTGCCACATAACCGCGGGCACGGCTTTCCGAAAGATTAAACCCTGCAGGGGTGCTCCAACTGGTCCATAACAAACGAACACAGGCCGCAAAGGCATCCTCTATCACGAATCTCGTGATCTCGTCGGATTCCTTAGAGGAAAACCTCAACTCTGGGGGAAACCAAAGCTTCACTGGGATTCCTATACGCAAGATATACCGTTAAGGTAAGGCAAGGCTAGCAGGACGTCCCGACGTGTCGACGACCCCGATAAGAGCCGCGTATCTCAGTCTCAGGACACGCCGGATGAGCTACGCGTACAGTGGCCTGATAGAAATCTCTCAAGTTGCCCTGAGTTGGCCCCGCACAGTGCTCAGTTTGGACCAACACTCATGAGGAGCACTGGCCCGGGTTGTTGATTAAAGTCCTCGGGGTAGCTATTCCCTATGCAGCTTATTATTAAGTGATTAGCAAATTAACACCAATGTTGGGTCCTGCCGGACAAGCCTTAGCACTACGCGATTTATCAAGGGGGTCCCCATAACAACCCCGAACGTGTTAGGAGCGATCATTATGGAATCAAACACCGGTAACCGGCAACTAAGGCGGCAATAACGGAACAAAGCACCCGGCAAAGGGCTAGGCCTCCCGTCAGTTACCAAGTATATAGGTGCATTAATTAAATTACAGAATTTAAGATAATGATATCAAGCTCATGTTTATCACATGAGTCAAAGCACCTGCAACTAGCAACGCTAACATTAGAAGCTGAGCAAGCCTACTTAGCCATACAAGTTTGCTAGGAAGGAGAACGGTGTTTGGGCTCATGGCATATGAAGAGGCAATTTAATTCAGTGGTAGGCAGCGAGCAATATGACATGGAAACGAAAACTAGCATAACAAGTCTAGAGATGGAATCAAGGTCATATCATCTTGCCTGTGATATCCTCAGCTTGGAATGGTTCTGGTTCGTCCTGCACGTACTCTCCTAACGCCACGAATTCGTTCTCCGATCCCGGTGCTACCCAACATAAAAATAATAGCCAATGAACACAAGCACCACAAGATGCAACAATCACATGATGCATGAGATGAAAATGGGCATGGATCACTAATTCTATCACTAGCACAATCAAATTAAACTACTGCAAGTTTCTGGACAGAACTGTACACTAAGCTATTTTGACATGAATGAGGATGGCATGAACAGATGCGGCTCGTGAAAACGATGCAAAACCATATAAAGAACATTGCGAACGGATCTACGGGTCAACGGGAATCAACGAAACAAGATATGAAGCTCTAAGTGGAAGATTCAACACCACACTCACAATTGGCACAAATCTGGTATGCCCAGGTTGCCAAGACATAAACCAAGCCATCATGGATGGAATGGAGCAAGGAAGAGCACCACAACATCCCCTAAGCACAAACAATGATCAAAATGACAAAACTACATAATCTGCCATAACCTGCACCTTAGCACTTTATGAGCTACATGCAACATAGCTACAGCCCACCAAATATGACAAGTAATATATGTGGCTGTAGCCCACCAAGAACACTACAAGCACCAGCAAGAATCACAGCAAAAGGAATTAAACTCTAGAAGATACAAGGCCACAAACATTCCCAAAACCATCAGATCTCAGGGACTTAGTGAAAATTCCTGCACCTGAGTTTCTGTCTTTGTTCTGAAGCTTTTTGACAGCAACCAAAACATAACCTACTGGATTCCAAATGATTTGAAATTTTACAGGGAGCTTCAAAAACATATCATGTCCAAAACCCTAGCACTGAACTAAGGCTAGTTCTCAACAGAATGACCAGTACATCCTCATCTATAAGAGAAGAAAATGTTTCCAAAATCCCAGACTTAGTGAAATTCAAGATTTCCCTAAGCTGGACCTTTTCAGCCACATGCCCACTTTGTCTAGGCATAGTTTGCACACACAGAACACCAAGGGATAAATGACACCACTATGGCGTAGAGCAAAAACCCTACTACTATCACACAAAAACTCATGCCCTTGGGCTCCACCTATTCCATGGAATCAAGGATCAAACTTGCAACAAATCTGAATATGTCAACTCCGTAAAGTATCCTAATGGCAAAACAAACTTCACCACTGGATTTCTTGGGAGATTCTACCCCAAAATCATCTATAATATGTGGACACTTACTTAGAACAAATGACCACAAATTAAGGAAGAGGAAACTACTCCAAATCATGCCTAGTAATTAGTGCATCATTTCATGTAGTTCCTACTAAGACAACAATTACAAAGGTGGTGTTCATGTGCACAATGACAAAGTGACATGGGGGTTTGAACCCCATGTTTGTGTCATGCACATCAACTTCACAACCACTTCTACTAAGCTATCAACACATACAAATCACCATGCCCTCTCACATATGGACATGTGAAGGTGCATGGCTTTGCTTGCAAAGGTGGGGTGTCCCACACTCACATCCACTCCACTACACACATCAAGACATGTTATTGATCAAAACACAAGAAGTAGGTCTCTAAATAAGTAACACAAGATGGGAACACCATATCACATACACATGCTCACAACTAGGGAGTTCATGAACTATGTTCATGTGGGTGTGTCCTTCACACCATAAGCACCCCAAGACATGCACACATTCGTATCACCTATTCCACATAAGCAAGACACTAGTGCACCCACACACACACTTCATCACACCACATTGCACATATAAGATATATATGCACACATACAACCACACCACCTATGTTAACCTCAACAAATAAGTGTTAGACAGGAAAGAAATAAAGAAGAGGCACACCCTCATGTCTATTATTTAGTCACAAGGTGTAGCAAATAAAATCAAAAAAACAAAATAAGAAAGAAAGGAAGGTAAAAAAATACAAAAGGGCTGGCCTAGGATTCGAACCATGTACCTCCTGGAGTCATCACAGAGGCAGTTCCACCCTGCTACTGTCATGGTTCGATAGAGCAGAGGGGAACATAGCAATCTACCCTTCTGCTGCTGCTACTACTAATGAACAGGGTAAATAAACCCCAAAAAGGGGCGGTGCACCACCGGGGACTCGAACCCTGCACCTGACAGATCACACGCACAAGCACACGCGCTACACACCACTAGGATACACGACAGGAGCTTGACAGAGGAGGGTGATCTCGCAAGAAATAACACCACTACTCATGTTCTGCTCTGCATAGCAGAGAGATGCGCCTCGACAGGGAAGGAACGCCGGCTTTCTGCTGCTGCTGCAGATCCGACGAGGGGAAGGCACTGCTACCGATGCTGCTACATGGGGAAGGGAGCCCTGCTACTGCTAAACACATGTATGTCGCGCTTGACAGAAAGAAAACACGCACAACTCGACGCTGCAGCTCTGCGTCGACATAGATCACGATGACAGGAAGGTCATTGCATCCCGCTCCTACTGCACGTCGGAGGGGATCCACTGCACACCTACACACCACTACGAGGGGGGAGAAGCCCTGCTGCTCAACACCTAGCGCGCTAAGCTACTGCTCGCCGGAGACAACCTACTGGCCTGACGAAACTGCAACAGGCGAGAGGCACGGCGAGCACACGACGGATCCGACCGATCTAAGGAGGAAGAGGCACAGGGGAGACGTTCCTCACCTTTGGGAAGGAAGAAGGGGTTCGAGTCGGAGACGTTGGCGCCGCTGGAGAGGAAGAAGAAGGCCGGGGAGGTCCCTGTTGCCAAACCGAAGAAGAGGGAGAGGACACCGTGGGCGCGCCCTTGACGAGCTCGGCCCCGTTGGTGTGGTCGGTCCCCGGGGCTCCTTGCGCCGAGAATGGATCGCGGGGATCCACCCTGAGCTCCCGGACATGGCGACGGCGGCGAACGGAGATGGGGGCGCGGCGGACGCCGGCGAGGAGCTGCTGTCTACTCTGTCTGTAGCTCCTACAGAAGCTTACCTTGGGGAGGAAGGGAGAGATGGAGGGGAAGAAGAGATATGGCGGCGGCAGGAGGGAATGGAGAGGAACCCTAGACGAGGGGGGGGGGGCACGGACGCCCAGGTTATATGGGGCCCCTCGACGTTTGTGCAACGGCGTCAATCTCTCTCTTGGTCTCTCGGCTACTGACGGAAAGAAGGTGCACGGGGAAACGGCGTCATAAAGAAGGAGGGAGGCATCGTGGGACTGGACTCCCATGCGCAAGGGTGGGGGTAGATGGGCCACGCCTGTGCAGGAGCCAGCCCACCAGGGCGGCAGATAAGGGAAAAACCTTTCCCTGCTGGTTTCCTATTTACATAAATAATTAGGGAAGAAAGAAAGGCCCAAGGAAGTATACAAGTGATAAAAATAACACAAGCACAACCCTGGACATGGAAAATCAAGACCTAATCAATAAAAATAAGAACAAGAATTTAGGAGCATGTAAATATTTTACAAAATAGCATTAGTTGATATGTTTTGTAATTTTTATGCACCTTTAAAACACCCATTCAAAACCAGCAATTCACATATCTCATCCACCACAATTCAAAGCTAACACATGAGCATTTTTAAAAGGGGAAAGGAAGAAGTGCATCTTGACATAGAGTAGAAATTAGAGAGAGAGGGAGGATGGTTTGAAACCTATGCAAATACTATCACAAGCATCACCCCACACAAGCTATACACCACATGCAACATCATCTCAAGGCAACACATGAAATCACAAGAACACAATACAACAACAAGAACACATGGCATGATAAGGAATGCATGCATGCAAAGGAAGAGAAAAATAATAAGGTGACATCACATGAAATCATACATGCATAGATAGCTCTCATGACAATGTCAAGGTGGTCCCACATGGAAGGTTACAAAAGGGAAAGCTTTACACTTGGGGCACTACAGTTTTCTTAGAACAATATCCTATCCTTAAGAATAACTTGCGTGTTGAACTGCTTGGGGATCCACCCCCACCAAAGGGTGATCATGTGTTCGAGCTTAAACAGTTGCCTGATACTCTTAAGTATGCCTATCTTGATGAAAATGAGATATATCCTGCCATTATTAGTGCTAGCCTCTCAAAGCATGAAGAAAAGAAGTTACTAAAAACTCCGAGGAAGCACCGTGCTGCTATTGGATACACTCTTGATGATCTTAAGGGCATTACTCCTACTCTATGCGAGCACAAGATTAAAACTGATCCTGATTTCAAACCAGTTGTTGATCATCAAAGGAGATTAAATCCTAAGATGAAAGAGGTAGTAAGAAAAGAAATATTAAAGCTCCTGGAAGCAGGTATCATTTATCCTCTTGCTCATAGTGATTGGGTGAGTCCGGTGCATTGCGTCCCTAAGAAGGGAGGCATTACCGTTGTCCCTAATGATAAGGATGAATTGATCCCACAGAGGATTATTACTGGCTATAGAATGGTGATCGATTTTAGGAAACTGAATAAAGCCACGAGGAAAGATTATTACCCTTTGCCTTTTATCGACCAAATGCTAGAAAGGTTGTCCAAACACACACACACTTCTGCTTTCCAGACGGTTATTCTGGTTTCTCCCAATTACCAGTTGCACAATCTGATCAGGAGAAAACCACTTTCACCTACCCTTTCGGTACCTTTGCTTATAGACGTATGCCTTTTGGCTTATGTAATGCACCTGCCACCTTTCAAAGATGTATGATGGCTATATTCTCTGACTTTTGTGAAAAGATTGTTGAGGTTTTCATGGATGACTTCTCCGTTTACAGGTCTTCCTTTGATGATTGCCTCAGCAACCTTGATCGAGTCTTGCAGATAATGTAAAGAAACCAATCTTGTCTTGAATTGGGAGAAGTGCCACTTTATGGTTAATGAAGGCATCGTCTTAGGACACAAAATTTCTGAAAGAGGTATTGAAGTCGATAAGGCTAAGGTTGATGCAATCGAGAAAATGCCATACCCCACAGGTATCAAAGGGATAAGAAGTTTCCTTGGTCATGCTGGTTTCTATAGAAGGTTCATAAAAGACTTCTCTAAGATTTCTAGGCCTCTTACCAATCTCTTACAAAAGGATATTCCTTTTGTTTTTGATGATGATTGTGAGGAAGCCTTCGAAATACTTAAGAGGGCTTTGATAACTGCACCTATTGTTCAACCACTTGATTGGAACTTACCTTTTGAGATCATGTGTGATGCTAGTGATTATGCTGTTGTAGCTGTTCTAGGGCAAAGAGTCGATAAGAAGCTGAATGTTATTCACTACGCTAGTAAAACTCTAGACAGTGCCCAAAGAAACTATGCTACTACGGAGAAGGAATTTTTAGCAGTCGTGTTTGCATGTGAAAAGGTCAGGTCTTACATAGTTGATTCCAAAGTCACTATTCACACTAATCACGCTGCTATTAAGTACCTCATGGAAAAGAAGGACGCTAAACCTAGTCTTATCAGATGGGTTCTCTTGCTACAAGAATTTGATTTGCACGTTGTCGACAGAAAGGGTGCTGATAACCCAGTAGCAGATAACTTGTCTAGATTGGAGAATGTTCTTGATGACCCACAACCTATTGATGATAGCTTTCTCGATGAGCAATTAATGTCATCAATGCTTCACGTAGTGCACCGTGGTATGCTGATTATGCAAACTATATCGTTGCCAAATATATACCACTTAGTTTCACGTACCAGCAAAATAAGAAATTCTTCTTTGACTTGAGACATTACTTCTGGGATGATCCTCACCTTTATAAGGAAGGAGTAGATGGTGTTATTAGATGTTGTGTACCTGAACATGAACAGGGACAGATCCTACAGAAGTGTCACTCCGAGGCCTACGAAGGACACCATGCGGGAGATAGAACTGCACACAAGGTATTGCAATCAGGTTTCTATTGGCCCACTCTCTTCACGGATGCCCGTAAGTTTGTTTTGTCTTGTGACGAATGTCAAATAATAGGTAATATTAGCAAACGTCAGGAAATGCCTATGAACTATTCAATTGTCATTGAACCATTTGATGTCTGGGGCTTTGATTATATGGGACCTTTTCCAAAATCCAATGGGTATACTCACATCTTAGTTGCTGTTGATTACGTCACTGAGTGGGTAGAAGCTATCCCCACTAGTAGTGCTGATCACAACACCTCTATCAAGATGTTGAAAGAAGTTATTTTCCCTAGATTTGGAGTCCCTAGATATCTAATGACCGATGGTGGTTCACACTTCATTCATGGTGCTTTTCGTAAAACGCTCGCTAAGTGCAATGTCAACCATAGAATTGCGTCTCCCTATCACCCTCAGTCCAGTGGTCAAGTAGAGCTAAGTAATAGAGAGATTAAACTGATTCTGCAAAAGACTGTAAACACGTCTAGAAAGAATTGGTCTAAGAAGCTCGATGATGCACTGTGGGCTTATAGAACTGCCTGTAAGAATCCCATGGGCATGTCTCCGTATAAAATGGTGTACGGTAAAGCATGTCATTTACCTCTTGAGCTGGAGCATAAAGCTTATTGGGCAATCAAAGAGCTCAACTTTGATTTCAAACTTGCCGGTGAGAAGAGGTTATTTGATTTTAGCTCGCTTGATGAGTGGAGAACTCAGGCATTTGAGAATGCCAAGCTGTTCAAAGAGAAGGTTAAGAGGTGGCATGATAAGAGGATACAAAGCGTGAGTTCAATGTAGGTGATTATGTCTTGCTATATAACTCTCGTTTAAGATTCTTTGCACGCAAGCTTCTCTCTAAATGGGAAGGTCCCTATGTTGTTGAGGAAGTATATCGTTCCGGTGCTATCAAGATCAACAACACGGAAGGTAATTGTTCGAGAGTGGTAAATGGGTAGAAAATCATGCATTATATCTCAGGTACTCCCATAAATGTTGAAAGCAATATTATCAATACCATAACTCCAGAAGAATACCTAAGGGATATTTATCAGCCTGTTTCATACTCCGAAAACGAAGAGGTATGTGATTGTGTAAGAAAACAGAGTCCAAAACTTTTCTAGTAGGAAATTTTCTCTGTTTTGGAATATTTGAAAAAATAAAAAAATTGGAAGTAGTCTGGAAAGTGCGCGAGGAGGCGACAAGCCTGCACGGCGCGGACCCACCCCCTGGCCGCGTCGTGAGGGTTTGTGGCCACCTCGTGCGCCTCTCGGACTCCGTTTTCATGCAGGGTACTCCTTCTGGTCTGAAAAAAATCATTATATATACTCTTGTTTGGTCTGACCCGTGCATCACGCGGATTTCCTCTGTTTTTCGTTTCGAGCCTGTTTCTGCTGCAGATCTAGATCGCTATGACTTCTCCAAAAGCTCCGAAGGACAAGATCTTCGAGAAGGTCATCAATCCCTACCTCACGGGAGTGCTGCAACACCCTCAATCTATCGAGATGCGTGAGGGGATGTTGCACATCCGTGAGTTGAGGGACCTAAGAAGACCAGAAGCGTGGAGACGAGGCTCGAAGCAATGGAGCAACAAGTCTTCAAGTGCCAAGGGATGGTGGAGCGTGGACTCAACGCCAACCACATGATGATCATAGAGTTCACCAACAAGCGCAGGATTGATGCCAATGACATTGGGAAGCATCTCTCCAGGCTCTATGATAGGATTGATCAACTCCAGGCCCAGATCTATGACCTGCAGAACCAAAACTGTGAGTATGAGTATAGATTTAAATCAATACGGTTGGCTGCAGATTTGAGGATTCCGGAGACTCGTTCATCTTTCCATGATGGAGCACCTATGCATTGGAAGACAGAGGATTAAACTCATGTTGCAACTCCTCCACCATCACCACCAAAGGAAGACAACTGAGCATTGGTATGGGCAATCCCCTTGGCTTGTGCCAAGTTTGGGGGAGTTGTCCCGGTATCGTATCACCATCACATCTTTTGCCTTTACCTTTGGTTTAGTTTTCCTTTTCAGTTTTCTCTTTCTCTAGTAGTTTAAAAGTCTTAGTGTTTTAGTCTTGAATTTTGCTTTGTGTCACCCTCGATGTATTCTTGCTCGTGAGCCACATAATAAAGAGTGTCTTAGTTGAAGGGCTTTGCCTCTTGCCATGATCAAAAGAGTGAGAATAGAACAAAAGCATGAAAGATCATATAATGATCTTATGGGAAGTGGTGGCTTCACATATAAAAAGAATGAGGATTGAAACTTGTTGAGGGTAGGCAAACGTAGATCTTGTTCATGGTTGCAATTAATAGGAAGTGATAAAGAAGGAGAGGTTCACATATAAATATATCATCTCTGACACCATCTATGATTGTGAACACTCACTAAACTATTGTGTGCCTAGAAGTAGAGGTTGGACAAGGAAGACAGCATAATGAATTGTGTTTGCTTGGTTCCAAACAATGTTATATGATTAGAATCCCTTAGCATGTGATGATTGCTTCCACCTCATATTAGCCAAAAACTCCCGCACCAAGTAGAGATACTACTTGTGCATCCATAAACCTTCAACCCAATTTTGCCATGAGTGTCCACCATACCTACCTACGGATTGAATAAGATCCCTCAAGTAAGTTGTCATCGGTGCAAGCAATAAAAATTGCTCTCTAATATGTATGATCTATTAGTGTGTGGAAAATAAGCTTTGTACGAACCTATGATGAGGAAGACATAAAAGCGATAGACTGCATAATAAAGTTCTTTATCACAGGAGGCAATATAAAGTGACGTTCCTCCACACTAAGACACGCATCCAAACCTCAAAAGCGCATGACAACCTCTGCTTCCCTCCGCGAAGGGCTTATCTTGTACCTTTACTTTTTGCCCTTGAAAGAGTCATGGTAATCTTCACCAATTCCTTATTTCGCCTTTATCTTGGCTAACGTCATATGCTTGGGAAAGATCTATATTCATATGTCAACTTTGAGGTAAGTATTCATGAATTATTATTGTTGACATTACCCTTGAGGTAAGCAGTTGGGAGGCAATACTGTAAGCCCCTATCTTACTATGTGTCCAGCTGAAACTTTGATTTCATGAGTACCACGTGAGTTGTAGCAATTGTAGAGAACGAAAGAATGATTGAGTATGTGGATTTGCTTTACAAGCTCTTATTTGACTCTTTATAATGTTGTGGTAAATTGCAATTGCTTCAATGACTAAAGGCTATCAGTTGTTACTTCTCGGTAAGGTTCTTGATCCATGCTTTACATTGTGAAGGAATTATCACTTTAGCATGAGAGATTATATGTTGGTATTAATGTTCTGATCATGATCATGATGCATGCATGTTCGTATCTTGTTTTGTCGACACCTCTCTCCCTAAACATGTGGACATATTTATTGAGCTAGGCTTTCGCTTGAGGACAAGCGAGGTCTAAGCTTGGGGGAGTTGATACGTCCATTTTGCATCATGTTTTCATGTTGATATTTAAAGCTTCTTTGGTTGCTATTTCACTTCAGATACAATTCTTATGCCTTTTCTCTCTTATTTTGCAAGGTTTACATGAAGAGAGAGAATGACGGCAACTGGAATTCTGGCCTGAAACTGGATTTTGTGCAACTCCAAACGCCGTAAAAATCAACGAGGATTTTTTTTCCGGATTTATTAAAAATACTTGGTCGAAGAAGTGCCAGAGGGGCGCCAGGGGTTGGCCACAAGCCTGCACGGCGCGGCCACCCCCCAGGCCACGCCATGAGGGCTTGTGGGAAACCTGCCAGCCCACTTGCCCCCCTCTTTTGCTATATGAAGGGTTTCGTCCAGGAAAAAATCAGAGAGGAGCTTTTTCGTGGATTCACCGCCGCCACGAGGTGGAACTTGAGCAAAACCAATTTAGAGCTCCGGCAGGACGATCCTGCCGGGGAAACTTCCCTCCCGGAGGGGGAAATCATCGCCATCGTCATCACCAACACTCCTCTCATCGGAGGGGACTCGTCACCATCAACATCTTCATCAGCACCATCTCATCTCCAAACCCTAGTTCATCACTTGTAACCAATCTCCGTCTCGCGACTCTGATTGGTACTTGTAAGGTTGCTAGTAGTGTTGATTACTCTTTGTAGTTGATGCTAGTTGGATTATTTGGTGGAAGAGTTTATGTTCAAATCCATGATGCTACTCATTACCTCTCTGGTCATGAATATGATTATGCTTTGTGAGTAGTTACTTTTGTTTCTGAGGATATGGGATAAGTCATGCTAATAGTAGTCATGTGAATTTGGTATTCGTTCAATATTTTGATGTGTTGTATGTTGTTTTTCCTCTAGTGGTGTTATGTGACTACATAATACTTCACCATTATTTGGGCCTAGAGGAAGGCATTGGGAAGTAGTAAGTAGATGATGGGTTGCTAGAGTGATAGAAGCTTAAACCCTAGTTTTTGCGTTACTTCATAAGGGGCTGATTTGGATCCACTAGTTTAATGCTATGGTTAGACTTTGTCTTAATTCTTCTTTCGTAGTTGCGGATGCTTGCGAGAGGGGTAATCATAAGTGGGATGCTTGTCCAAGTAAGGCCAGTACCCAAGCGCCGGTCCACCCACATATCAAACTATCAAAGTAACGAACGCACATCATATGAACATGATGAAACTAGCATGACAGAAATTCCCGTGTGTCCTCGGGAGCATTTTTCCTCCGATGAGACTTCGTCCAGGCTTGTCCCTTGCTACAAAAGGGATTGGGCCACTTTGCTGCACCGTTGCTACTTTTGTTACTTGTTGCTTGCTACGAATCATCTCACCACACAATCACTTGTTACCGACAATTTCAGTGCCTACAGATTTTACCTTGCTGAAAACCACTTGTCAGATCCTTCTGCTCCTCGTTGGGTTCGACACTCTTACTTATCGAAAGGACTACGATTGATCCCCTATACTTGTGGGTCATCACGCCTCGGGTGATCTGACCTGGATAAGCATGGCCATGCGTTGAGGATTATGAGATAATCCAAATGTTTGTCAGATTCACCAGAACGATAAAGAGGTCGTGGTGCAACTAGGATGACCATGACGCCTTGTGCATGACAACATATATCATGTGGTAAAGGGAACAGAAGTATGAAGTACATGTTCGCCTAACCAGCCTCATCGGACACTTGGAGTGTACGTGCTTTGCTAGAGGCCTCTACCGACTAGCCAGTCGGATGTGACTGTTGGAAATATGCCCTAGAGGCAATAATAAATTAGTTATTATTATATTTCTTAGTTCATGATAATCGTTTATTATCCATGCTATAATTGTATTGATTGGAAACACAATACTTGTGTGGATACATAGACAAAACACTGTCCCTAGTAAGCCTCTAGTTGACTAGCTCGTTGATCAAAGATGGTCAAGGTTTCCTGGCCATAGGCAAGTGTTGTCACTTGATAACGGGATCACATCATTAGGAGAATCATGTGATGGACTAGACCCAAACTAATAGACGTAGCATGTTGATCGTGTCATTTTGTTGCTACTGTTTTCTGCGTGTCAAGTATTTGTTCCTATGACCATGAGATCATATAACTCACGGACACCGGAGGAATGCTTTGTGTGTATCAAACGTCGCAACGTAACTGGGTGACTATAAAGATGCTCTACAGCTATCTTCGAAGGTGTTCGTTGAGTTAGTATGGATCGAGACTGGGATTTGTCACTCCGTGTGACGGAGAGGTATCTCGGGGCCCACTCGGTAATACAACATCACACACAAGCCTTGCAAGCAATGTGACTTAGTGTAAGTTGCGGGATCTTGTATTACGAAACGAGTAAAGAGACTTGCCGGTAAACGAGATTGAAATAGGTATGCGGATACTGACGATCGAATCTCGGGCAAGTAACATACCGAAGGACAAAGGGAATGACATACGGGATTATACGAATCCTTGGCACTGAGGTTCAAACGATAAGATCTTCGTAGAATATGTAGGATCCAATATGGGCATCCAGGTCCCGCTATTGGATATTGACCGAGGAGTCTCTCGGGTCATGTCTACATAGTTCTCGAACCCGCAGGGTCTGCACACTTAAGGTTCGACGTTGTTTTATGCGTATTTGAGTTATATGGTTGGTTACCGAATGTTGTTCGGAGTCCCGAATGAGATCACGGACGTCATGAGGGTTTCCGGAATGGTCCGGAAACGAAGATTGATATATAGGATGACCTCATTTGGTTACCGGAAGGTTTTCGTGCATTACCGGAAAAGTTTCGGGCTCATCGGTAGTGTACCGGGAGTGCCGGGAAGGGTGCCGGGGACCATCGGGAGGGGTATCACGCCCCAAGGGGTCTCATGGGCTATGGGAAGAGATAAACCAGCCCCTAGTGGGCTGGAATAAGTTCCCACTAAGGCCCATAAGGTTTGAGAAGGAAAAAACACAAGGTGGAAAGAGTTTCCAAGTGGGAAGGTGGAATCCTACTCCAAGTAGGATTGGAGTAGGACTCCTCCACCTCCAATTTCGGCCAAACCTTTAGGTTTTGAGGCTGCCTCCTCCCCTCCCTCCCACCTATATATACGAAGGTTTTAGGGCTGATTTGAGACGACTTTCTCACGGCTGCCCGACCACATACCTCCATAGTTTTTCCTCTAGATCGCGTTTCTGCGGAGCTCGGGCGGAGCCCTGCTGAGACAAGATCATCACCAACCTCCGGAGCGCCGTCACGCTGCCGGAGAACTCTTCTACCTCTCTGTCTCTCTTGCTGGATCAAGAAGGCCGAGATCATCGTCGAGCTGTACGTGTGCTGAACGCGGAGGTGCCGTCCGTTCGGTACTAGATCGTGGGACTGATCACGGGATTGTTCGCGGGGCGGATCGAGGGACGTGAGGACGTTCCACTACATCAACCGCGTTCTCTAATCGCTTCTGCTGTACGATCTACAAGGGTACGTAGATCACTCATCCCCTCTCGTAGATGGACATCACCATGATAGGTCTTCGTGCGCGTAGGAAATTTTTTGTTTCCCTTGCGACGTTCCCCAACAGTGGCATCATGAGCTAGGTTCATGCGTAGATGTCTTCTCGAGTAGAACACAAAAGTTTTTGTGGACGGTGATGTGCGTTTTTCTGCCCTCCTTAGTCTTTTCTTGATTCCGCGGTATTGTTGGATTGAAGCGGCTTGGACCGACATTACTCGTACGCTTACGAGAGACTGGTTTCATCGCTATGAGTAACCCCGTTGCTCAAAGATGACTGGCAAGTGTCGGTTTCTCCAACTTTAGTTGAATCGGATTTGACCGAGGAGGTCCTTGGATGAGGTTAAATAGCAACTCATATATCTCTGTTGTGGTGTTTGCGTAAGTAAGATGCGATCCTACTAGATACCCATGGTCACCACATAAAACATGCAACAACAAAATTAGAGGACGTCTAACTTGTTTTTGCAGGGTATGCTTGTGATGTGATATGGCCAACGATGTGATGTGATATATTGGATGTATGAGATGATCATGTTGTAATAGATAATATCGACTTGCACGTCGATGGTACGGCAACCGGCAGGAGCCATAGGGTTGTCTTTATAACTAACGTTTGTGCTTGCAGATGCGTTTACTATTTTGCTAGGACGTAGCTTTAGTAGTAATAGCATGAGTAGCACGACAACCCCGATGGCGACACGTTGATGGAGATCATGGTGTGACGCCGGTGACAAGAAGATCGTGCCGGTGCTTTGGTGATGGAGATCAAGAAGCACGTGATGATGGCCATATCATGTCACTTATAAATTGCATGTGATGTTAATCCTTTTATGCACCTTATTTTGCTTAGAACGACGGTAGCATTATGAGGTGATCTCTCACTAAAATTTCAAGACGAAATTGTGTTCTCCCCGACTGTGCACCGTTGCTACAGTTCGTCGTTTCGAGACACCACGTGATGATCGGGTGTGATAGACTCAACGTTCACATACAACGGGTGCAAAACAGTTGCGCACGCAGAACACTCGTGTTAAGCTTGACGAGCCTAGCATGTGCAGACATGGCCTCGGAACACATGAGACCGAAAGGTCGAGCATGAATCGTATAGTTGATATGATTAGCATAGAGATGCTTACCACTGAAACTATTCTTGACTCACGTGATGATCGGACTTGAGATAGTGGATTTGGATCATGTACCACTCAAATGACTAGAGAGATGTACTTTTTGAGTGGGAGTTCTTAAGTAATATGATTAATTGAACTAATTGTCATGAACATAGTCTAATGGTCTTTGCGAATTACGATGTAGCTTGCGCTATAGCTCTACTATTTTATATGTTCCTAGAGAAAATTTAGTTGAAAGTTGATAGCAGCAAACTTTGCAGACTGAGTCTGTAAAACCGAGGATTGTCCTCGTTGCTGCACAGAAGGCTTATGTCCTTAATGCACCACTCGGTGTGCTGCACCTCGAGCGTCGTCTGTGGATGCTGTGAACATCCTACATACACGTTTCTGATGACTACACGATAGTTCAGTACAAAAATACTTAATGGCTTAGAAGCAAGGCGCCGAAAACGTTGTAAAACGTCACGGAACATAAGTGATGTTCTAAAGAGATGAAATTGTGATTTCATGCTTGTGCCCTTGTTAAGAGGTACGAGACCTCCGACAAGATTCTTTGTCCACAAAGCATAGGAGAAAAGGCTCAATCATTGAGCATGTCTTCAGATTGTCTGAGTACGACAATCGCTTGAATCAAGTGGGAGTTAATCTTCCAGATGAGATAGTGATAGTTCTCCAAAGTCACTGCCACCAAGCTGTGAGAGCTTCGTGATGAACTATAACATATCAAGGATACATACAATGATCCTTGAGCGATTTGCGATGTTTGACACTGCGAAAGTAGAAATCAAGAAGGAGCATCAATAGTTGATGGTTTGTAAAACCACTAAGTTTCAAGAAAGGCAAGGGCTAGAAGGGATACTTCATGAAACGGCAAAAAGTTGCTGCACTAATGAAGAGACCCAAGATTAAACCCAATCCCGAGACTAAGTGCTTCTGTAATGAGGGGAACAATCACTGAGGCGGAGCAACTCAAGATACTTGGTAGATAAGAAGGCTGGCAAAAGTCAAAAGAAGTGTATTTGATATACATGATGTTGATGTGTACTTTACTAGTACTCCTAGTAGCACGAGGGTATTGGATACCGGTTCGGTTGCTAAGTGATTAGTGACACGAAATGAAAGCTACGGCATAAACGGAGACTAGCTAAAGGCGAGGTGACGATACGTGTTGGAAGTGTTTCCAAGATTGATATGATCAAACGTCGCACGCTCCCTCTACCATCGGGATTGGTGTTAAACCTAAATAATTGTTATTTGGTGCTTGCGTTAAGCATGAACATGATTGGATCGTGTTTATTGCAATACGATTATTCATTTAAAGAGAATAATGGTTACTCTATTTTCTTGAATAATCACCTTCAATGGTTTATTGAATCTCGATCGTAGTGTTACACATGTTCATGATATTGGTGCCAAAAGATACGAGTTGATGATGATAGTACCACTTACTTGTGGCACTGCCGCTTGAGTCATGTTAATATAAATTGCATGAAGAGGCTCCATGCTGATGGATCTTTGTACTCACCTGATTTCGAATCACTAGTGACATGCGAATCATACCACATGGGCAAGGCCTTGTTTTCATTGAGATGAAATAAGATAGTAACTTGTTGGAAGTGATACATTTTGATGTATGCAGTCCAATGGGTGCTGAGGCACGCAGTGGATATCATTATGTTCTTACTTCACTGATGATTTGAGTAGATACAGGAGTATTTACTTAATGAATCACAAGTCTAAAATGTTGAAAAGTTCAATTCCGTTTCAGAGTGAAGTTCATCGTAACAAGAGGATAAACTGTCTACGATATGATCATGGAAATGAATATCTGAGTTACGAGTTTTGGTACACAGTTAAGACAATGTGGAAATTCTTTCGCAGTTCATGCCACCTGGAACATCATAGTGTGATGATGTGTCTGAACGTCATAGCCACGCACTATTTGGTATGGTGCATACTATGATGTCTCTTATCGAATTACCACTATCGTTTATGGGTTATGCATTAGAGACAACCGCACTCACTTTAAATAGGGCACCGCGTATTTCCACTGAGATGACACAGTATAGACTGAGGTTTAGAGAAATCTAAACTGTCGTTTCTTGAAAGTTTGGGGTTTCGACACTTATGTGAAAAAGTTTCAGTCTGATAAGCTCGAACCCAAAGCGGATAAATGCATCTTCATAAGATATCCAAAACAGTTGGGTACATCTCCTATCTCAGATCCGAAAGCAAAGTGTTTGTTTCTAGAAACGGATCCTTTCTCGAGGAAAGGTTTCTCTCGAAAGAATTGAGTGGGAGGGTAGTAGAACTTGATGAGGTTATTGAACCATCACTTCAACCAGTGTGTAGCAGGGCGCAGGAAGTTGTTCATGTGGCGCCTACACCAATTGAAGTGGAAGCTGATGATGATGATCATTGAGCTTCGAATCAAGTTACTACAAACCTCGTAGGTCGACAAGGTCGCGTACTGCTGCAGAGTAGTACGGTAACCCTGTCTTGGAGGCCATGTTGTTGAGCAACAGTGAACCTACGAGTTATGGAGAAAGCGATGGTGGGCCCAGATTCCGACAAATGGCTGGAAGCCATGAAATCCGAGAGAGGATCCATGTGTGAAAGCAAAGTGTAGACTTTGGTAGAACTACTTGATGGTCATAGGACTATTGAGTAAAAATGGATCTTTAAAAGAAGACAGACGATGATGGTGATAAGTCACTATTAAGAAAAGCTCGACTTGTCGCAAAGATGTTTTCGATAAGATCAAACAGTTGACTATGATGAGACTTTCTCACTCGTAGCGATGCTAAAAGTCTGTTAGAATTATGTTAGTTGTTGATGCATTATTTATGAAATATTGCACGTAGGATGTCAAAACATTGTTTTCTCGAGGTTTCCTTGAGCAAACATTGTATGTGATACAACCAGAAGGTTTTGTCGATCCTAAAGATACTAGCAAGTATGCAAGCTCCAGCGATCCTTCAATGGACTGGTGCAAGCATCTTGGAGTTGGAATATATATACTTTGATGAGATGATCAAAGATTTTGGGTTTGTACAAGGTTTATGAGAAACTTGTATTTCCAAAGAAGTGAGTGGGAGCACTATAGAATTTCTGATAAGTATATGTGGTTGACATATTGTGGATCAGAAGTAATGTAGAATTTCTGTAAAGCATACAAGGTTGTTTGAAAGGAGTTTTTCAAAGGAATACCTAGATTGCGCTACTTGAACGTTGAGCATCAAATATCTATGGAGATAGATCGAAAGCGCTTAATAGAAGTTTCAACAAGATTCATGCCTTGACAAGTTTTTGAAGGACTTCAAAATAGATCAGTAAAGAAGGAGTTCTTGGTTGCGTTGTAAGGTGTGAATTTGAGTAAGACTCAAAACCCGACCACGGCAGAATAAAGAGAATAGACGAAGGTCGTCTTCTATGCCTTAGCCGTAGAATCTAAAGTATGCCATGCTGTGTACCGCACCTGATGTGTGCCTTGACTCAAAGTCTGTTGAGAGGTACAGAGAGTGATCCATGATTGAATCACTAGCAGCGGTCAAAATTTATCCTTAGTAACAAATGGACTAAGGAATTTTACTCGATTATGGAGGTGGTTAAAGAGTTCGTCGTAAAGGGTTACGTCGATGCAAGCTTTGACACTAATCCGAGTAACTATGAGTAGTGAAATGGATTCATATAGTAGAGTAGATATTTGGAGCATTTCCGAATAGCTCGTAGTAGCAGCATCTGTAAGATGACACAAAGATTTGTAAAGAACGCACGGATCTGAAAGTTTCAGAACCGTTGACTAAAACCTCTCTCACGAGCAAGACGTGATCAGACCCCATAACTATATGGGTGTTGGATTCGTTGGAATCACATGGTGATGTGAACTAGATTATTGACTCTAGTGCTAGTGGGAGACTGTTGGAAATATGCCCTAGAGGCAATAATAAATTAGTTATTATTATATTTCTTAGTTCATGATAATCGTTTATTATCCATGCTATAATTGTATTGATTGGAAACACAATACTTGTGTGGATACATAGACAAAACACTGTCCCTAGTAAGCCTCTAGTTGACTAGCTCGTTGATCAAAGATGGTCAAGGTTTCCTGGCCATAGGCAAGTGTTGTCACTTGATAACGGGATCACATCATTAGGAGAATCATGTGGTGGACTAGACCCAAACTGATAGACGTAGCATGTTGATCGTGTCATTTTGTTGCTACTGTTTTCTGCGTGTCAAGTATTTGTTCCTATGACCATGAGATCATATAACTCACGGACACCGGAGGAATGCTTTATGTGTATCAAACGTCGCAACGTAACTGGGTGACTATAAAGATGCTCTACAGGTATCTCCGAAGGTGTTCGTTGAGTTAGTATGGATCGAGACTGGGATTTGTCACTCCGTGTGACGGAGAGGTATCTCGGGGCCCACTCGGTAATACAACATCACACACAAGCCTTGCAAGCAATGTGACTTAGTGTAAGTTGCGGGATCTTGTATTACGAAACGAGTAAAGAGACTTGCCGGTAAACGAGATTGAAATAGGTATGCGGATACTGACGATCGAATCTCGGGCAAGTAACATACCGAAGGACAAAGGGAATGACATACGGGATTATACGAATCCTTGGCACTGAGGTTCAAACGATAAGATCTTCGTAGAATATGTAGGATCCAATATGGGCATCCAGGTCCCGCTATTGGATATTGACCGAGGAGTCTCTCGGGTCATGTCTACATAGTTCTCGAACCCGCAAGGTCTGCACACTTAAGGTTCGACGTTGTTTTATGCGTATTTGAGTTATATGGTTGGTTACCGAATGTTGTTCGGAGTCCCGGATGAGATCACGGACGTCATGAGGGTTTCCGGAATGGTCCGGAAACGAAGATTGATATATAGGATGACCTCATTTGGTTACCGGAAGGTTTTCGTGCATTACCGGAAAAGTTTCGGGCTCATCGGTAGTGTACCGGGAGTGCCGGGAAGGGTGCCGGGGACCATCGGGACGGGTATCACGCCCCAAGGGGTCTCATGGGCTATGGGAAGAGATAAACCAGCCCCTAGTGGGCTGGAATAAGTTCCCACTAAGGCCCATAAGGTTTGAGAAGGAAAAAACACAAGGTGGAAAGAGTTTCCAAGTGGGAAGGTGGAATCCTACTCCAAGTAGGATTGGAGTAGGACTCCTCCACCTCCAATTTCGGCCAAACCTTTAGGTCTTGAGGCTGCCTCCTCCCCTCCCTCCCACCTATATATACGGAGGTTTTAGGGCTGATTTGAGACGACTTTCTCACGGCTGCCCGACCACATACCTCCATAGTTTTTCCTCTAGATCGCGTTTCTGCGGAGCTCGGGCGGAGCCCTGCTGAGACAAGATCATCACCAACCTCCGGAGCGCCGTCACGCTGCCGGAGAACTCTTCTACCTCTCTGTCTCTCTTGCTGGATCAAGAAGGCCGAGATCATCGTCGAGCTGTACGTGTGCTGAACGCGGAGGTGCCGTCCGTTCGGTACTAGATCGTGGGACTGATCACGGGATTGTTCGCGGGGCGGATCGAGGGACGTGAGGACGTTCCACTACATCAACCGCGTTCTCTAATCGCTTCTGCTGTACGATCTACAAGGGTACGTAGATCACTCATCCCCTCTCGTAGATGGACATCACCATGATAGGTCTTCGTGCGCGTAGGAAATTTTTTGTTTCCCTTGCGACGTTCCCCAACAGTGACCTGACTCACGGCCAAGTGAGCGAGAACGTAAGGGGTCGCCGCTTAAGGGAAGGAACTCATGGGCTTTGCAAGGACCAAGAGTTGAGCTCGCGTCGGACGCCTATATATAGTGGAGTTGTGGCACACTGAATCGGTTGATCGCTTCAGCGCCGTCATTAGGGCTTTGCATGGGTTACAACTAGCCACCTCCACTCGCTACCGCCGATTGTGTGATCCGGACCTAGCAGTCCGCCGCACGGTATTCCTCCTACACGCAAATATGTATGTGGGATTCAGTGACCAGCTATTTGAGGGAGAGGATCCGACGACCGACTGTTCGAGGAAGATCGAACGAGGAGGAGACGGACCACCCGGAAGCGCTGCCACAACTATACTTCCACTGCACGACAGTGCGCATCTAATGGTGACGATGTGTGATCCATCTCCGTAGCATGTTCTTGGTTGTTCTACGCATAGGACATTTTAAATTTTCATGCGATGCACCTACGGTAGATCCCAATAGTGCTATCAGAGCCTCTTCTATAAGTTTTGGCTTCAGATCGGATGCATATTTTATATGTGGAGGCGACATATGAGATCCATTGTCGTTCTTGAGATCGGCTATGTGCACGGTTGATGTGATAAACTGCACATCGGGGTCACTGATGCTATGTTTTCTGTCAATCGGAATCAATGAGGTTGTGACACAACCTACCCCTACCGGTCGGTTTCCATCATCGTGATTAACAGCGAAACGTAAATCCGAATCAGGTTCGCGATGATCGATAAGATCGGTCAGATCAGAAAATTCGACGTGATCGGAGCACAGATTCGATCTATTATTTCCAAAAGCGGGGCCGTCGTGTGCGTAGCGCCATGTATTTCGTACACGATCACATAAAACGGTAGAATGCGATTCTATGCACAAGTTTGTTTTGCAGGTTTGATGTGAATAGTATGGCTCATATGTATGTGATGCATTTGTGTAATTTAACATGACCTGCGTGCCATGATTCTCAGCCGACAGGAGCCAAATTGTTGTCCTTATATTGTATAACGACCTGCGCGTCGACTTGTGATTCTCTGCAAATTCATTACTAGTTGTAGCCGATGGAGGGCATAGGTTAAGTTTGAGGTTTTCGCGTCCCGGCGGGACGGACAATATGGAATTTCGCGTTATACAATATAAGGACAACAATTTGAGGTTTTCGCAAAGGCCGAGATCATCGTCGAGCTGTACGTGTGCTGAACGTGGAGGTGCCGTCCGTTCGGCACTAGATCGTGGGACTGATCGCGGGACGGTTCGCGGGGCGGATCGAGGGACGTGAGGACGTTCCACTACATCAACCGCGTTCACTAACGCTTATGCTGTACGGTCTACAAGGGTACGTAGATCGAATATCCCCTCTCGTAGATGGACATCACCATGATAGGTCTTCGTGCGCGTAGGAAATTTTTTGTTTCCCATGCGACGTTCCCCAACAGTGGCATCATGAGCTAGGTTCATGCGTAGATGTCTTCTCGAGTAGAACACAAAAGTTTTTGTGGGCGGTGATGTGCGTTTTGCTGCCCTCCTTAGTCTTTTCTTGATTCCGCGGTATTGTTGGATTGAAGCGGCTTGGACCGACATTACTCGTACGCTTACGAGAGACTGGTTTCATCGCTAGGAGTAACTCCGTTGCTCAAAGATGACTGGCAAGTGTCGGTTTCTCCAACTTTAGTTGAATCGGATTTGACCGAGGAGGTCCTTGGATGAGGTTAAATAGCAACTCATATATCTCCGTTGTGGTGTTTGCGTAAGTAAGATGCGATCCTACTAGATACCCATGGTCACCACGTAAAACATGCAACAACAAAATTAGAGGACGTCTAACTTGTTTTTGCAGGGTATGCTTGTGATGTGATAAGGCCAATGATGTGATGTGATATATTGGATGTATGAGATGATCATGTTGTAATAGAAATATCGACTTGCACGTCGATGGTACGGCAATCGGTAGGAGCCATAGGGTTGTCTTTATACTAACATGTGTGCTTGCAGATGCGTTTACTATTTTGCTAGGATGTAGCTTTGGTAGTAATAGCATGAGTAGCACGACAACCCCGATGGCAACACGTTGATGGAGATCATGGTGTGGCGCCGATGACAAGAAGATCGTGCCGGTGCTTTGGTGATGGAGATCAAGAAGCACGTGATGATGGCCATATCATGTCACTTATGAATTGCATGTGATGTTAATCCTTTTATGCACCTTATTTTGCTTAGAACGACTGTAGCATTATGAGGTGATCTTTCACTAAAATTTCAAGAAGAAATTGTGTTCTCCCCGACTGTGCACCGTTGCTACAGTTCGTCGTTTCGAGACACCACGTGATGATCGGGTGTGATAGACTCAACGTTCACATACAACGGGTGCAAAACAGTTGCGCACGCGGAACACTCGGGTTACGCTTGACGAGCCTAGCATGTGCAGACATGGCCTCAGAACACATGAGACCGAAAGGTCGACCATGAATCATATAGATGATATGATTAGCATAGGGATGCTTACCACTGAAACTATACTCAACTCACGTGATGATCGGACTTGAGCTAGTGTAAGTGGATCATGAACCACTCAAATGACTAGAGAGATGTACTTTTTGAGTGGGATTTTAGCGAATAATTTGATTAAGTTAAACTCTAATTATCTTGAACATAGTCTAAGTCCACTTTGAATATATTTGTGTTGTAGATCATGGCTCACGCGACAGTCATCCTGAATTTTAATACGTTCCTAGAGAAAGCTAAGTTGAAAGATGATGGAAGCAACTTTGTAGACTGGGCTCGTAATCTTAAGCTAATCTTACAAGCTGGGAAGAAGGATTATGTCCTTAGTGCTGCGTTAGGAGATGAACCACCCGCTACGGCTGATCAGGATGTTAAGAACGCTTGGTTAGCACGTAAGGAGGACTACTCAATAGTTCAATGTGCAGTCTTGTATGGCTTAGAACCGGGACTTCAACGTCGCTTTGAGCGCCATGGAGCATTTGAGATGTTCCAGGAGTTGGAGTTTATCTTTCAGAAGAACGCCCGGATCGAGAGGTATGAGACCTCCGATAAATTCTATGCTTGCAAGATGGAGGAAAACTCATCTGTCAGTGAACATGTGCTCAAAATGTCTGGGTACTCAAACCGTCTAGCTGAGCTGGGGATTGAACTCCCGCAAGAAGCTATCACTGACAGAATCCTTCAATCACTACCACCAAGCTATAAAGGCTTTGTGTTGAACTACAACATGCAAGGGATGAACAAGTCTCCCGGCGAGTTGTTTGCGATGCTGAAAATCGCAGAGTCTGAACTCCATAAAGAGCATCAAGTGTTGATGGTGAATAAGACCACTAGTTTCAAGAGAAACGGCAAAGGCAAGAAGGGCAATTCGAAGAACAGCGGCAAGCCTGTTGCCAATCCGACGAAGAAACCCAAAGCTGGACCTAAGCCGAAAACGGAGGGTTACTATTGCAAGGGTATGGGTCACTGGAAGCGCAATTGCCCCAAGTATCTGGCAGATAAGAAGGCGGGCAAAGAAAAATCAGGTATATTTGATATACATGTTATTGATGTGTACTTAACCGGCTCTCGTAGTAGTGCCTGGGTATTCGATACCGGTTCTGTTGCTCATATTTGCAACTCGAAACAGGAACTGCAGAATAGGCGAAGGCTGGCGAAAGATGAAGTGACGATGCGCGTAGGAAATGGTTCCAAGGTTGATGCAATCACCGTCGGCACAGTGTCACTTCAGTTACCGTCAAGATTAGTGATGAACTTAAATCATTGTTATTTAGTGCCTGCGTTGAGCATGAACATTATATCTGGATCTTGTTTATTGCGAGACGGTTACTCTTTTAAGTCAGAGAATAATGGTTGTTCTATTTCTATGAGTAACATCTTTTATGGTCATGCACCGAATGTGAGAGGATTTTTCATATTGAATCTTGATAGCAATACGCATATACATAACATTGAGACCAAAAGAGTTAGAGTTAACAATGATAGCGCCATATTTTTGTGGCACTGCCGCTTAGGTCATATTGGTGTAAAGCGCATGAAGAAACTCCATGCTGATGGACTTTTGGAGTCACTTGACTTTGATTCACTTGACACGTGCGAACCATGCCTCATGGGCAAGATGACTAAGACTCCGTTCTCAGGAACAATGGAGCGTGCAAGTGACTTGTTGGAAATCATACATACCGATGTGTGTGGTCCGAGAGCGTGGAGGCACGCGGCGGATATCGTTATTTTCTCACCTTCACTGAAGATTTAAGTAGATATGGTTATGTCTACTTGATGAAGCACAAGTCTGAAACATTTGAAAAGTTCAAGCAATTTCAGAGTGAAGTGGAAAATCATCATAACAAGAAGATCAAGTTCCTGCGGTCTGATCGTGGGGGTGAATATCCGAGTTTCGAGTTTGGTGCTCACTTAAGACAATGTGGAATTGTTTCACAGTTAACACCGCCTGGAACACCACAGCGTAATGGTGTGTCCGAACGTCATAATCGTACTCTATTAGAGATGGTGCGATCTATGATGTCTCTTACTGATTTGCCGTTATTATTTTGGGGCTATGCATTAGAAACAGTTGCATTCACTTTAAATAGGGTACCATCAAAATCCGTTGAGACGACACCATACGAACTGTGGTATGGCAAAAGGCCAAAGTTGTCGTTTCTTAAAGTTTGGGGATGTGATGCTTATGTCAAAAAGCTTCAGCCTGAAAAGATGGAACCCAAAGCGGAAAGGTGCGTCTTCATAGGTTACCCAAAAGAGACAGTTGGGTACACCTTCTATCTCAAATCCGAGGGCAAAGTGTTTGTTGCTAAAAACGGAGCTTTTCTCGAGAAGGAGTTTCTCTCGAGAGAATTGAGTGGCAGGAAGATAGAACTTGACGAGGTTGTCGAACCTCTCATCCCTCTGGATGGTGGCGCAGGGCAAGGGGAAACCTGTGTCATTGCGACGCCGGTTGAGGAGGAAGTTAATGATGATGATCATGAAACTCCAGTTCAAGTTTCTGTCGAACCACGCAGGTCGACGAGACCACGTGCTGCTCCAGAGTGGTACGGTAATCCCGTCTTATCAATCATGTTGTTAGACAACAATGAACCTGCGAATTATGAAGAAGCAATGGTGGGCCCAGATTCCAACAAATGGCTGGAAGCCATGAAGTCCGAGATAGGATCCATGTATGAGAACAAACTGTGGACTTTGGAGGTACTGCCTGAGGGCCGCAAGGCCATTCAGAACAAATGGATCTTTAAGAGGAAGACGGACGCTGACGGTAATGTGACCGTTTATAAAGCTCGACTTGTGGCAAAGGGTTTTTCACAAGTTCAAGGAGTTGACTACGATGAGACTTTCTCACCCGTAGCGATGCTTAAGTCCTCAGAATCATGTTAGCAATAGCTGCATTTCTCGATTATGAAATCTGGCAGATGGATGTCAAAACGGCGTTCCTTAACGGTTTCCTTAAGGAAGAATTGTATATGATACAACCCGAAGGTTTTGTCGATCCTAAGAATACTAACAAGGTGTGCAAGCTCCAGCGATCCATTTATGGACTGGTGCAAGCATCTCGGAGTTGGAACAAACGCTTTGATGAGGTGATCAAAGCATTTGGGGTTTATACAAGTGGTTGGAGAATCTTGTATTTACAAGAAAGTGAGTGGGAGCTCTGTGGCGTTTCTAATATTATATGTGGATGACATATTACTGATTGGAAACAACGTAGAGTTTTTAGAGAGCATAAAGGATTACCTGAATAAACGTTTCTCTACGAAGGACCTAGGAGAAGCTGCTTACATTCTAGGCATTAAGATCTATAGGGATAGATCAAAACGCCTGATAGGACTTTCACAAAGCACATACCTTGATAAAGTTTTGAAGAGGTTCAAAATGGAACAGTCCAAGAAAGGGTTCTTGCCAGTTCTACAAGGTACGAGATTGAGTAAGACTCAGTGCCCAGCAACTGATGAAGATAGAGAGCATATGCGCTCCGTCCCCTATGCTTCAGCCATAGGTTCTATCATGTATGCGATGTTGTGCACTAGACCGGATGTTAGCCTGGCCATAAGTATGGCAGGTAGGTTCCAGAGTAATCCAGGAGTGGATCACTGGACAGCGGTCAAGAATATCCTGAAGTACCTAAAAGGACTAAGGAGATGTTTCTCGTGTATGGAGGTGACGAAGAGCTCGCCGTAAAAGGTTACGTCGATGCAAGCTTGGACACAGATCCGGACGACTCTAAGTCGCAAACCGGATACGTATTTATTCTTAATGGGGGTGCAGTAAGCTGGTGCAGTTCCAAGCAAAGCGTCGTAGCAGATTCTACATGTGAAGCGGAGTACATGGCTGCCTCGGAGGCGGCTAAGGAGGGTGTCTGGATGAAGCAGTTCATGACGGATCTTGGAGTGGTGCCAAGCGCACTGAATCCAATAACCTTGTTCTGTGACAACACTGGTGCCATTGCCTTAGCAAAGGAACCACGGTTTCACAGGAAGACCAGACACATCAAACGACGCTTCAACCTCATCCGCGACTACATCGAGGGAGAGGACGTGAATATATGCAAGGTGCACACAGATCTGAATGTAGCGGACCCGCTGACTAAACCTCTTCCACGGCCAAAACATGATCAACACCAGAACTGTATGGGTGTTAGATTTATTACAATGTAATTCACATGGTGATGTGAGGGCTAGATTATTGACTCTAGTGCAAGTGGGAGACTGTTGGAATTATGCCCTAGAGGCAATAATAAATATAGTTATTATTATAATTCCTGTATCAAGATAATCGTTTATTATCCATGCTATAATTGTATTGAATGAAGACTCATTTACATGTGTGGATAAATAGACAAAACACCGTCCCTAGCAAGCCTCTAGTTGGCTAGCCAGTTGATCAAAGATAGTCGGTGTCTTCTGATTATGAACAAGGTGTTGTTGCTTGATAACTGGATCACGTCATTAGGAGAATCACGTGATGGACTAGACCCAAACTAATAGACGTAGCATGTTGATCGTGTCATTTTGTTGCTACTGTTTTCTGCGTGTCAAGTATTTATTCCTATGACCATGAGATCATATAACTCACTGACAGCGGAGGAATGCTTTGTGTGTATCAAACGTCGCAACGTAACTGGGTGACTATAAAGATGCTCTACAGGTATCTCCGAAGGTGTTAGTTGAGTTAGTATGGATCAAGACTGGGATTTGTCACTCCGTGTGAACGGAGAGGTATCTCGGGGCCCACTCGGTAATGCAACATCACACACAAGCCTTGCAAGCAATGTAACTTAGTGTAAGTTGCGGGATCATGTATTACGGAACGAGTAAAGAGACTTGCCGGTAAACGAGATTGAAATAGGTATACGGATACTGACGACCGAATCTCGGGCAAGTAACATACCGAAGGACAAAGGGAATGACATACGGGATTATATGAATCCTTGGCACTGAGGTTCAAACGATAAGATCTTCGTAGAATATGTAGGATCCAATATGGGCATCCAGGTCCCGCTATTGGATATTGACCGAGGAGTCTCTCGGGTCATGTCTACATAGTTCTCGAACCCGCAGGGTCTGCACACTTAAGGTTCGACGTTGTTTTATGCGTATTAGAGTTATATGGTTGGTTACCGAATGTTGCTCGGAGTCCCGGATGAGATCACGGACATCACGAGGGTTTCCGGAATAGTCCGTAAACGAAGATTGATATATAGGATGACCTCATTTGATTACCGGAAGGTTTTCGGAGTTACCGGGAATGTACCGGGAATGATGAATGGGTTCCGGGAGTTCACCGGGGGGGCAACCCACCCCGGGGAAGCCCATAGGCCTTGAGGGTGGCACACCAGCCCTTAGTGGGCTGGTGGGACAGCCCAAAAGGGCTCTATGCGCCAAGAAGAGAAAATCAGGAGAAAAGAAAAAAAAAGGAGGAGGTGGGAAGGAAGGGGGAGTCCCTCCCACCAAACCAAGTCCAACTCGGTTTGGGGGGGAGTCCTCCCCCCTTGGACTCGGCCGATCCCCTTGGGGCTCCTTGAGCCCCAAGGCAAGGTCCCCTCCCTCCCACCTATATATACGGAGGTTTTAGGGCTGATTTGAGACGACTTTTCCACGGCAGCCCGACCACATACCTCCACGGCTTTTCCTCTAGATCGCGTTTCTGCGGAGCTCGGGCGGAGCTCTGCTGAGACAAGGTCATCACCAACCTCCGGAGCGCCGTCACGCTGCCGGAGAACTCTTCTACCTCTCCGTCTCTCTTGCTGGATCAAGAAGGCCGAGATCATCGTCGAGCTATACGTGTGCTGAACGCGGAGGTGCCGTCCGTTCGGTACTAGATCGTGGGACTGATCGCGGGATTGTTCGCGGGGTGGATCGAGGGACGTGAGGACGTTCCACTACATCAACCGCGTTCACTAACGCTTCTGCTGTACGATCTACAAGGGTACGTAGATCACTCATCCCCTCTCGTAGATGGACATCACCATGATAGGTCTGCGTGCGCGTAGGAAAATTTTTGTTTCCCATGCGACGTTCCCCAACACAAACTTTATCACTTGGTATAGAAATTTGAGAATTGTTCTCAACGACGATAAAAAGGAACATGTCGGGGGGATAACCCCCCGGGTACCCCAAAGACGGCGAGTCAGACGGGGTGCCTGCCCGCCTCGACCGGCGACTCCGATTCTCCCACGGCCGACTGCTCCAACCAGCCGGTTGCGCGAGCCAGCCGGCTGCCGGGAGTCAACTATGACATCCCATCGGACACGTGCGGTCGTCACGGCCAACGTCACGCAACTTTACAGTGTAACTTGTCCCCTGGGCGCTGGTTTATAAAGCACCCCAGGGGGCAAGCATAGCCTAGCTCTCAAGCTATGTCCAGCTTGGCATGTAAGCTACTCATGGTAGCTTACATCCCAAGTTGCTTGACATGTAAGCTACCCATTGTAGCTTACATGCCAAGCCACCCACACTTCCATGCCTTTATAAGAGGCTCACTACGTGCCCTCTCACGGATTGGACTCCATTCACTCTCCCCCTTACACATACGTGAGGCTAAGGAAGGAAGCACTCAACTCCCTCTCCTCCCTCTAATACAGCTCTAGGAGCAATCTTGTACTATAAATACGCCTCATATTCAGACATGCAGGAGTAGGGGTATTATCTCTCCGAAGAGCCCCGAACCTGGGTAAACCACCGCGTGCTATTACCCAATCCCATCCCGGATCTCCACGACAGCCTTGCTCTCACCACTTTAAGCCATCCCATGGCATCTGCCGTGACGGGGTACCCCCTGTGAGAAAACGATGACAGTTGGCGACCATCGTGGGGGCCGTTGCTGTTGGAATCGCGGTTCGGGCAGGACCTTCTTCACCACCACCATCGCGGTGCTGCGTGTCGGCGTCACCGGTCCTGCGTTCCTTCGCCCGTGCCTGGCCCCGACGCGCTCGCCTCGCCGACCACTTCCCCAACTCTCCACGCGCAGCCGACAGCCTCTCGCGGCCGTGAAGGGTCGCTGCCGTGTCCTCCTCGCTAGTGCTGCTCCCAGCCAGCGTGCTCGCGACGGCCCCGAACGCGTTCCGGCGACTGCAGCGGTCGTCGCTCGACTCCTACATTTTCTCTACATCACAGAAAAAATCCCACGAGAGTTCATGGTCGATCTCCTTCCCACAAAAGCAGGCTCGTGCATGCTAGTTCCGTCTCCACACAGGAAATCCCCATCGCCAATACCTCCACTCTAGGTCGTGGTTCCTCCTTCGGCTGCACTGTTCTCGCCTCCTCCCACTGCACGCCGCGTCCTAGTGAGTGGTGGCACCACGCCGTCACTCCAGTCCGCAGCCTCGCCTCCACGGTCGCTCAGCCATGCTCCGAGGGTTACTCGCCGCTTCCTCGGCGACCGTGCATTGGCCCTGCCGCCGCTCGCCCGCATTCGCGCAGTGTTGTTCCTCCACCGCATGCTATTACTCTTACTCTATCCCATCCCGAATCTCCGTGGCAGCCTTTCTCTCACCACTTGAAGCCATCCCATGGCATTTGCCGTGACGGCGTACCCCTGTGAGAAAACGACGACAGAACATGTTCTAGAGGATCCACTTCGAGAGGTACCTGCCGATAATGCTAATGCCACAACCAAGAATGCCTACCAGAAACTCGTTGGTGAATCGAACGAGATCAGTTGCCTCATGATGGCTTGTATGGAGCCTGATTTGCAAGAGAATTTCAAAGATATTGCTGCTTTCGATATGATCGAGAGTCTCAAGAGCATGTTTTAGGTGCAGGCTAGGACCAAAAGGTTCAACATCTGGCGGTCCTTGATGGATTGTAAGATGAAGGAAGGTGATCCACTGAGCCCGCATGTGATCAATATGATCAGATACGTGCAAGCTTTGGATTAGTTGGGCTTCCCACTCTTGGATGAGGTGACGACTGATGCATTTATGGGTTCTCTTCCAGCTAGCTATAGGACGCTCATCTTGAACTATCTTATGCACAGCATGGATAATAAGCTCATTGAATTGCATGTGATTCTCAAGGTGGCAGAGTAGGATATTAAGAAAGGCATGCATCAAGTGTTGATCGTGCAGAACTCGGCAGAGTTCAAGAAGAGTTGGTCCAAGAAAAAGGGTAAGGCGAAGGGCATGGAGAAGGTTGTCTCTGCCTCCGAGCCGAAGTCCGGACCGAACTCAAAGACCACTTGCTTTCGTTGCAAGGAAGCTGGTCACTGGAAGAGGAACTGTAGCAAGTGGCTTGCTGAGCATGGCAAAAAGGCCGGAGATGCTTCTTCATGCAAAGGTACACTTGTTACATATGTTATAGGCATCTACCTTGCTGACATACCTAGTAGCTCTTGGGTATTTGATACCGGATCAGTTGTTCATATTTGTAACTAGGTGTGTGGCACAAGGGGAGATTGACATCAGGGTCGGCAACAAAGAAAGAGTTGTTGTGTTGGAGGTCGGCAGGATGCAGCTCCAACGTCCTTCTGGACTTATGTTGGAATTGAATAATTGTTATTACATTCCCGCACTTAGTCGAAACATTATTTCTACCTCATGCTTGATGAGTCAAGGTTATGAATTCAATTTAAAGGACAATGGTTGTTCATTTTATTCGAATGGAATGTTCCACGGTATGCACCCATTGTATATGGGCTATTTATTTTTAATCTAGAAACGGAACCCTATAACATAAATGTCAAGAGGCATAAGCCTAATGAGATAAATCCAACATACTTCTCGCATTGTGGGGTTGGACACATTAGTCTGAAATGCATGAAGAAGCTCCATGATGATGGACTCCTAACATCGTCCGACTTCGGGTCTTTCAAGACATGTGAATCATGCTTTCTAGGCAAGATGACTAAGTCTCCTTTTGTAAAGAGTTGCGATAGGGCGTCCAAGCTATTGGAGCTAATACACAGTGATGTGTGTGCTCCAATGAGCACAACGGCCAGAGGTGGCTATCAGTACTTCGTGACTTTTATCGACGACTTGAGTAGATATGGATATATCTATTTGATGAGTCACAAGTCATAATCTTTTGAAAAGTTCAAAGAGTTTCAAAACAAGGTTGGGAATCACCTCGACAAGACGATAAATCTTCCGCGATCACATCATGGAGGTGAGTACATGAGACATGAGTTTGATGATCATCCGAAAAGCCAACTTATAGTACCTCAGCTCACACCTCTAGGTACGCTGTAGAGAAATGGCGTGTCAGAACAAAGAAATCGAACCTTGGTGGACATGGTCCAACCGATGGTGAGAAAATCAGTTTACCCTTGTCATTATGCGGATACGCTCTAGAAACTACAGCTTTCACGCTTAACAGGGTACCATCAAAATCCGTAAACAAGACACCACGTGATATGTGAATTGGGAAGAGTCCTAGTTTGTCTTTTCTAAAGATTTGGAGATGTGAAGCATTTTTCAAGCGACTCATGTTGGACAACCTTACACCCAAGTCGGACAAATGCATGTTCGTGGGATACCCAAGGGAAACTTTGGGATACAACTTCTACAACGAGAAGAGAACAAAGTGTTTGTTGCTCGGAACGGGCTTTTCCTAGAGAAAGAGTTTCTCACTCAAAAAACCAGTGGGTGAATGTTTTGACTCAAATAAATTAGAGAGCCACTCGGGGGGTGACTCGGCTAGTGATGAGATCATACTGGAGTCGGTCAAGGAACCCGTAGTGGAGTCGGCACTGGAGCCATGGAGGTCAGATAGATTGCACAGAGTGCGTTATGTCGTGTTGCTAGAAAATGATGAGTCGGTCACGTATGTGGAAGCGATGGCGGGCACTTCTGAGGCATGGCTATAAGCCATGAGATCCTAGTTAAATTCCATGGATGATAATCAAGTCTGGGACTTGGTTGATCCGTCGCGTGGCGTAATAGCCATTGGTTGCAAATGGGTCTTGAAGAAGAAAACCGATGTCCATGGAAATGTTCAGATCCACAAAGCTTGTCTTGTTGCTAAAGGTTATGGACAAGTTCAAGGAATTTACTACGACGAGACCTACTCGCCAGTAGCGATGCTGAAGTCGGTAAGGATCATACTAGCTAAAGCTGCGTATTTGGATTATGAGATATGGCATATGGATATCAAAATGGCTTTCCTTCATGGAAATTTAAAAGAGGATGTATACATGGTACATCCCGAAGGTTTTGTCAATCCAACTAACGCTCGTAAATTTTGTATGCTCAAGAAATCAATATATGGATTGAGGCAAGCAGCTCGGAGTTGTATTTTTTTATGAAGTCATTGTCGACCTTGGTTTTAGCAAGAATGAAGAGGACAATTGTTTATACAAGAAGTCTAGTGGGATCTCGATGGTATTTTTGATCTTGTATGTGGATGACATACTACTGATCGGAAATGATGTTTCGATGCTGAACTCAGCCAAGGAATCATTGAATGGCAAGTTTTCGAAGAAAGACCTTGGAGAGGCAGTGTAAATTTTAGGCATCCAGATCTATAGAGATAGATCAAGGAGGCTACTCGACTTAAGCCAGAGCACGTTAATAGATAAAGTGTTGAAGCGATTCAACATGAGTGAGGCCAAGAAAGTGTTCTTGCCCATCTCACATGGTATAAGGCTAAGCAAGACTCGGAGTCCTTCGGCTTCTGATGAGATAAACCAGATGAGTAGGATTCCATACGCCTCGGCAATAGGATCCATCATGTATGCCATGCTATGTACACGGCCTGATATTGCCTATGCAATATGCTTAACAAGCAGATACCAGGCCAACCCAGGTGAGAGTCACTAGGAAGCGGTGAAAACTATCTTGAAGTACCTGAAAAGGACTAAAGAGATGTTCCTAGTTTATGGAGGTGAGGAGGAGCTCTGGGTAAAGGGTTACGCTCATGCTAGTTTCGAAACCGACATGAATGATTGTCGATCGTAAACTAGATTCGTGTATGTCATGAATGGAGGTGCACTGAGCTGGACGAGTTGCAGGCAAGATATGCTGGCTGACTCCACAAGAGAGGCCGAATACATTGCGGCTTGTGAAGCTGCAAATGAAGGTGATTAGATTCAAAGGTTCCCGGACAATCTTGGTGTGTTCCCGGTCTGGTCAAAACTGTTGGACCTTTATTGCAATAATTCAGGTGCCATCGCACACGCTAAGGAGCCGAGCAACACCACAAGACCAAGAACATAGACCAAAAATATCACTTGATACGAAAGGTCGTGCAGAATGGTGATACTAATTTATGCAAGATTCACATGGATGCAAATGTTTCAGATCCATTGACTAAGATGCTTTCACAACCCAAGCATGAGGGGCACGTTAGAGCTATAGGCATTTGACTAAGATGCTTTCACAACCCACTCGGTAATACAACATCACACACAAGCCTTGCAAGCAATGTGACTTAGTGTAAGTTGCGGGATCTTGTATTACGGAACGAGTAAAGAGACTTGCCGGTAAACGAGATTGAAATAGGTATGCGGATAGTGATGATCGAATCTCGGGCAAGTAACATACCGAAGGACAAAGGGAATGACATACGGGATTATATGAATCCTTGGCACTGAGGTTCAAACGATAAGATCTTCGTAGAATATGTAGGATCCAATATGGGCATCCATGTCCCGCTATTGGATATTGACTGAGGAGTCACTCGGGTCATGTCTACATAGTTCTCGAACCCGCAGGGTCTGCACACTTAAGGTTTGACGTTATTTTATGCGTATTTGAGTTATATGGTTGGTTACCGAATGTTGTTCGGAGTCCCGGATGAGATCACGGACGTCACGAGGGTTTCCGGAATGGTCCGGAAATGAAGATTGATATATAGGATGACCTCATTTGGTTACCGAAAGGTTTTCGTGCATTACCGGAAAAGTTTCGGGCTCATCGGTAGTGTACTGGGAGTGCCGGGAGGGGTGCCGGGGACCATCAGGATGGGTGTCATGCCCCAAGGGGTCTCATGGGCTATGGGAAGAGATAAACCAGCCCCTAGTGGGCTGGAATAAGTTCCCACTAAGGCCCATAAGGTTTGCGAAGGAAAAAACACAAGGTGGAAAGAGTTTCCAAGTGGGAAGGTGCAGTCCTACTCCAAGTAGGATTGGAGTAGGACTCCTCCACCTCAAATTTCGGCCAAACCTTGAGGGTTTGTGGCTGCCTCCTCCCCTCCCTCCCTCCTATATATACTGAGGTATTAGGGCTGATTTTAGACAACTTTTTCAAGGCAGCCCGACCACATACCTCCACGGTTTTACCTCTAGATCGCGTCTCTGCGGAGCTCGGGCGGAGCCCTGCTGAGACAAGGTCATCACCAAACCTCCGGAGCACCGTCACGCTGCCGAAGAACTCATCTACCTCTTCGTCTCTCTTGCTGGATCAAGAAGGCCGAGATCATCGTCGAGCTGTACGTGTGCTGAACGCGGAGGTGCCGTCCGTTCGGCACTAGATCGTGGGACGGATCGCGGGACGGTTCGTGGGACGGTTCGCGGGGCGGATCGAGGGACGTGAGGACGTTCCACTACATCAACCGCGTTCACTAACGCTTCTGCTGTGCGATCTACAAGGGTACGTAGATCGGAAATCCCCTCTCGTAGATGGACATCACCATGATAGGTGTTCGTGCGCGTAGGAAAATTTTTGTTTCCCATGCGACGTTCCCCAACAGTGGCATCATGAGCTAGGTTCATGCGTAGATGTCTTCTCGAGTAGAACACAAAAGTTTTTGTGGGCAGTGATGTGCGTTTTGCTGCCCTCCTTAGTCTTTTCTTGATTCCGCGGTATTGTTGGATTGAAGCGGCTTGGACCGACATTACTCGTACGCTTACGAGAGACTGGTTTCATCGCTACGAGTAACCCCCTTTGCTCAAAGATGACTGGCAAGTGTTGGTTTCTCCAACTTTAGTTGAATCGGATTTGACCGCGGAGGTCCTTGTATAAGGTTAAATAGAAATTAATATATCTCCGTTGTGGTGTTTGCGTAAGTAAGATGCGATCCTACTAGATACCCATGGTTACCACGTAAAACATGCAACAACAAAATTAGAGGATGTCTAACTTGTTTTTGCAGGGTATGCTTGTGATGTGATATGGCCAACGATGTGATGTGATATATTGGATGTATGAGATGATCATGTTGTAATAGTTAATATCGACTTGCACGTCGATGGTACGGCAACCGTAGGAGCCATAGAGTTGTATTTAAACTAACATTTGTGCTTGCAGATGCGTTTACTATATTGCTAGGACGTAGCTTTAGTAGTAATAGCATGAGTAGCACGACAACCCCGATGGCGACACGTTGATGGAGATCATGATGATGGAGATCATGGTGTGACGCCGGTGACAAGAAGATCGTGCCGGTGCTTTGGTGATGGAGATCAAGAAGCACATGATGATGGCCATATCATGTCACTTATTAATTGCATGTGATGTTAATCCTTTATGCACCTTATCTTGCTTAGAACGACGGTAGCATTATGAGGTGATCTCTCACTAAAATTTCAAGACAAAATTGTGTTCTCCCCGACTGTGCACCGTTGCGACAGTTCTTCGTTTCGAGACATCACGTGATGATCGGGTGTGATAGACTCAACGTTCACATACAACGGGTGCAAAACAGTTGCACACGCGGAACACTCGGGTTAAGCTTGACGAGCCTAGCATGTGCAGAATGTTGGAAATATGCCCTAGAGGCAATAATAAAATGGTTATTATCATATTTCCTTGTTCATGACAATCGTCTATTGTTCATGCTATAATTGTATTAACAGGAAACAGTAATACATCTGTGAATAAATAGATCACAATGTGTCCCTAGCAAGCCTCTAGTTGGCTAGCTCGTTAGTCGATAGATGATCATGGTTTCCTGATCATGGGCATTAGATGTCATTGATAACGGGATCACATCATTGGGAGAATGATGTGATGGACAAGACCCAATCCTAAGCATAACACCAGATCGTATTGTTCGTATGCTAAAGCTTTTCTAATGTCAAGTATCTTTTCCTTCGACCGTGAGAGTGTGCAACTCCCGGATACCGTAGGAGTGCTTTGGGTGTATCAAACGTCACAACGTAACTGGGTGACTATAAAGGTGCACTACGGGTACCTCCGAAAGTGTCTGTTGGGTTGGTACGAATCGAGATTGGGATTTGTCACTCTGTGTGACGGAGAGGTATCTCTGGGCCCACTCGGTAGAACATCATCATGAGCTCAATGTGACTAAGGAGTTAGTCACACGATGACGTGCTACGGAACGAGTAAAGAGACTTAACGGTAACGAGATTGAACAAGGTATAGGTATACCGACGATCGAATCTCGGGCAAGTTCTATACCGACAGACAAAGGGAATCGTGTACGGGATCGTTTGAATCCTTGACATCGTGGTTCATCCGATGAGATCATCGTGGAGCAAATGGGAGCCAGCATGGGTATCCAGACCCCGCTGATGATTATTGGCCAGAGAGGTGTCTCGGTCATGTCTGCCTGTCTCCCGAACCCGTAGGGTCTACACACTTAAGGTTCGATGACGCTAGGGTTATAGGGAATTGTTATACGAGGTTACCGAAAGTTGTTCGGAGTCCCGGATGAGATCCGGGACGTCACGAGGAGCTCCGGAATGGTTCGGAGGTAAAGATTGATATATAGGACGGATGGTTTCGGCTACCGGAAGTATTTCGGGCATCACCGGTAACGTACCGGGACCACCAGGACCACCGGAGGTGGCCCCGGGGGACCACCGAAGGGGGCAACGACCCCGGGAGATAAGGTGGGCCAAGTGGGGGTGGGAACCAGCCCCTAGGTGGGCTGGTGTGCCTCCCCACTCATCCCATAGCGCAAGGGAGAGAAAAGGGGGGGGGGCAAACCCTAGGCCAGGTGGGCCTAAGGCCCACCAGATGGTGCGCCACCCCCTCCTCCCCCCTCTGGCCGCCGCACCTCCCATCTGGGGGGCTGCCGCACCCCCTAGGGTGGGAACCCTAGGGGTGGCACCCCCTCTCCCCTCCCCCTATATATATATCGGGCACTTTTGGCCATTGAGACACACGGTTTTTCCCTCTCTCTCTCGGCGCAGCCCCGCTCTTCTTCCTCCTTCTCTCCGCCGGTGCTTGGCGAAGCCCTGCCGGGAGACCTCGTCTCTCCACCGACACCACGCCGTCGTGCTGCTGGAATTCTTCCCCAACCTCTCCCTCCTCCTTGCTGGATCAAGGTGCGGGAGACGTCACCGGGCTGCACGTGTGTTGAACGCGGAGGTGCCGTTGTTCGGCACTAGATCGGAATCGCTGCGAGTATGACTCCATCAACCGCGTTCTAGCAACGCTTCCGCTTAGAGATCTTCAAAGGTATGAAGATGCTCTTACCCCTCTCTCGTTGCTGGTCTCTCCATAGGAAGATCTGAATATGCGTAGGAAAATTTTGAATTTATGCTACGTTACCCAACACAGACATGGCCTCGAAACACATGAGACCAAAAGGTCAAGCATGAATCGTATAGTTGATATGATTAGCATAGAGATGCTTACCACTGAAACTATTCTCGACTCACGTGATGATCGGACTTGAGATAGTGCATTTGGATCATGTACCACTCAAATGACTAGAGAGATGTACTTTTTGAGTGGGAGTTCTTAAGTAATATGATTAATTGAACTAATTGTCATGAACATAGTGTAATGGTCTTTGCGAATTACGATGTAGCTTGCGCTATAGCTCTACTGTTTTTTATATGTTCCTAGAGAAAATTTAGTTGAAAGTTGATAGTAGCAAACTTTGCAGAGGATTGTCCTCGTTGCTGCGCAGAAGGCTTATGTCCTTAATGCACCACTCGGTGTGCTGCACCTCGAGAGTCATCTGTGGATGCTGTGAACATCCGACATACACGTTTCTGATGACTACACGATAGTTCAGTGCAAAATACTTAATGGCTTAGAAGCAAGGCGCCGAAGACGTTTTGAAACGTCACGGAACATAAGTGATGTTCTAAAGAGATGAAATTGTGATTTCATGCTTGTGCCCTTGTTAAGAGGTACGAGACCTCCGACAAGATTCTTTGTCCACAAAGTAAAGGAGAAAAGCTCAATCGTTGAGCGTGTGCTCAGATTGTCTGAGTACGACAATCACTTGAATCAAGTGGGAGTTAATCTTCCAGATGAGATAGTGATGGTTCTCCAAAGTCACTGCCACCAATTTGTGAGAGCTTCGTGATGAACTATAACATATCAAGGATAGATACAATGATCCTTGAGCGATTCGCGATGTTTGACACTGCGAAAGTAGAAATCAAGAAGGAGCATCAATAGTTGATTGTTAGTAAAACCACTAAGTTTCAAGAAAGGCAAGGGCTAGAAGGGATACTTCGTGAAACGGCAAAATAGTTGCTGCACTAATGAAGAGACCCAAGATTAAACCCAAACCCGAGACTAAGTGCTTCTGTAATGAGGGGAACGGTCACTGAGGCGGAGCTACCCTAGATGCTTGGTAGATAAGTAGGCTGGCAAAGTCGAAAGTAATATATTAGATATACATGATGTTGATGTGTACTTTACTAGTACTCCTAGTAGCACGAGGGTATTGGATACCGGTTCGGTTGCTAAGTGATTAGTAACACGAAATGAAAGCTACGGCATAAACGGAGACTAGCTAAAGGCAAGGTGACGATACGTGTTGGAAGTGTTTCCAAGGTTGATATGATCAAACGTCGCACACTCCCTCTACCATAGGGATTGGTGTTAAACCTAAATAATTGTTATTTCGTGCTTGCGTTAAGCATGAACATGATTGGATCGTGTTTATTACAATACGATTATTCATATAAAGAGAATAATGGTTACTCTATTTGCTTGAATAATCACCTTCAATGGTTTATTGAATCTCGATCGTAGTGTTACACATGTTCATGATATTGGTGCAAAAAGATACGAGGTAATGATGATAGTACCACTTACTTGTGGCACTGCCGCTTGAGTCATGTTGGTATAAATTGCATGAAGAGGCTCCATGCTGATGGATCTTTATACTCACTTGATTTTGAATCACTAGTGACATGCAAATCATACCACATGAGCATGGCCTTGTTTTCATTGAGATGAAACAAGATAGTAACTTGTTGGAAGTGATACATTTTGATGTATGCAGTCCAATGGGTGCTGAGGCACGCAGTGGATATCATTATGTTCTTACTTCAATGACGATTTGAGTGGATACAAGAGTATTTACTTAATGAATCACAAGTCTGAAATATTGAAAAGTTCAATTCTGTTTCGGAGTGAGGTTCGTCGTAACAAGAGGATAAACTGTCTACGATATGATCATAGAAATGAATATCTGAGTTACGAGTTTTGGTACGCAGTTAAGACAATGTGGAAATTGTTTCGCAGTTCATGCCACCTGGAACATCATAGTGTGATGATGTGTCTGAACGTCATAGCCACGCACTATTTGGTATGGTGCATGCTATGATGTCTCTTATCGAATTACCACTATCGTTTATGGATTATGCATTAGAGACAACCGCATTCACTTTAAATAGGGCACCGCGTATTTCCGTTGAGATGACACAGTATAGACTGAGGTTTAGTGAAATCTAAACTGTCGTTTCTTGAAATTTTGGGGCTTCGACACTTATGTGAAAAAGTATCAGTCTGATAAGCTCGAACCCAAAGCGGATAAATGCATCTTCATAGGATATCCAAAACAGTTAGGTACATCTCCTATGTCAGATTCGAAAGCAAAGTGTTTGTTTCTAGAAACGGATCCTTTCTCGAGGAAAGGTTTCTCTCGAAAGAATTGAGTGGGAGGGTGGTAGAACTTGATAAGGTTATTGAACCATCACTTCAACCAGTGTGTAGCAGGGCGCAGGAAGTTGTTCCTGTGGCGCCTACACCAATTGAAGTGAAAGCTGATGATGGTGATCATCGAGCATCGAATCAAGTTACTACAAATCTCATAGGTTGACAAGGTCGCGTACTACTGCAGAGTGGTACGGTAACCCTGTCTTGGAGGTCATGTTGTTGAGCAACAATGAACCTACAAGTTATGGAGAAAGCAATGGTGGGCCCGGATTCTGACAAATGGCTGGAGGCCATGAAATCCGAGAGAGGATCCATGTATGAAAACAAAGTGTAGACTTTGGAAGAACTACTTGATGGTCATAGGACTATCGAGTAAAGATGGATCTTTAAAAGGAAGACAGACGATAATGGTGATAAGTCACTATTAAGAAAAGCTTGACTTGTCGCAAAGATGTTTCCGACAAGATCAAATAGTTGACTATGATGAGACTTTCTTACTCGTAGCGATGCTAAAAGTCTGTTAGAATTATGTTAGTAGTTGCTGCATTATTTATGAAATATTGGACATAGGATGTCAAAACATTGTTTCCTCGATGGTTTCCTTGAGAAAACATTGTATGTGATACAACCAGAAGGTTTTGTCGATCCTAAAGATACTAACAAGTATGCAAGCTCCAGCGATCCTTCAATGGACTGGTGCAAGCAGCTCGGAGTTGGAATATACACTTCGATGATATGATCAAAGATTTTGGGTTTGTACAAGGTTTATGAGAAACTTGTATTTCCAAAGAAGTGAGTGGGAGCACTATAGAATTTCAGATAAGTATATGTGGTTGACATATTGTGGATTAGAAGTAATGTAGAATTTCTGTAAAGCATACAAGGTTGTTTGAAAGGAGTTTTCAAAGGAGTACCTGGATTGCGCTACTTGAACGTTGAGCATCAAAGATCTATGGAGATAGATCGAAATGCTTAATGGAAGTTTCAACAAGATCCATGCCTTGACAAGTTTTTGAAGGAGTTCAAAATAGATCAGCAAAGAAGGAGTTCTTGGTTGCGTTGTGAGGTGTGAATTTGAGTAAGACTCAAAACCCGACCCCGGCAGAATAAAGAGAATAGACGAAGGTCGTCTTCTATGCCTTGGCCGTAGAATCTGAAGTATGCCATGCTGGGTACCGCACCTGATGTGTGCCTTGACTCAAAGTCTGTTGAAAGGTACAGAGAGTGATCCATGATTGAATCACTAGCAGCGGTCAAAATTTATCCTTAGTAACTGATGGACTAAGGAATTTTTCTCGATTATGGAGGTTGTTAAAGAGTTCGTCGTAAAGGGTTACGTCGATGCAAGCTTTGACACTAATCCGAATAACTATGAGTAGTGAAACGGATTCGTATAGTAGAGTAGATATTTGGAGTATTTCCGAATAGCACATAGTAGCAGCATCTATAAGATGACATAAATATTTGTAAAGAACACACGGGTCTGAAAGTTTCAGAACCGTTGACTAAAACCGCTCTCACGAGCAAGACGTGATCAGACCCCATGACTATATGGGTGTTGGATTCGTTGGAATCACATGGTGATGTGAACTAGATTATTGACTCTAGTGCAAGTGGGAGACTGTTGCAAATATGCCCTAGAGGCAATAATAAATTAGTTATTATTATATTTCTTTGTTCATGATAATCGTTTATTATCCATGCTATAATTGTATTAATTGGAAACATAGTGCATGTGTGGATACATAGACAAAACACTGTCCCTAGTAAGCCTCTAGTTGACTAGCTCGTTGATCAAAGATGATCAAGGTTTCCTGACCATAGGCAAGTGTTGTCACTTGATAACGGGATCACATCATTAGGAGAATCATGTGATGGACTAGACCCAAACTAATAGACGTAGCATGTTGATCGTGTCATTTTGTTGCTACTGTTTTCTGCGTGTCAAGTATTTGTTCCTATGACCATGAGATCATATAACTCACTGACACCGGAGGAATGCTTTGTGTGTATCAAACGTCGCAACATAACTGGGTGACTATAAAGATGCTCTACAGGTATCTCCGAAGGTGTTCATTGAGTTAGTATGGATCGAGACTGGGATTTGTCACTCAGTGTGACGGAGAGGTATCTCGGGGCCCACTCGGTAATACAACATCACACACAAGCCTTGCAAGCAATGTGACTTAGTGTAAGTTGCGGGATCTTGTATTACGGAACGAGTAAAGAGACTTGCCGGTAAACGAGATTGAAATAGGTATGCGGATAGTGATGATCGAATCTCGGGCAAGTAACATACCGAAGGACAAAGGGAATGACATACGGGATTATATGAATCCTTGGCACTGAGGTTCAAACGATAAGATCTTCGTAGAATATGTAGGATCCAATATGGGCATCCATGTCCCGCTATTGGATATTGACTGAGGAGTCACTCGGGTCATGTCTACATAGTTCTCGAACCCGTAGGGTCTGCACACTTAAGGTTCGACGTTATTTTATGCGTATTTGAGTTATATGGTTGGTTACCGAATGTTGTTCGGAGTCCCGGATGAGATCACGGACGTCACGAGGGTTTCCGGAATGGTCCGGAAATGAAGATTGATATATAGGATGACCTCATTTGGTTACCGAAAGGTTTTCGTGCATTACCGGAAAAGTTTCGGGCTCATCGGTAGTGTACTGGGAGTGCCGGGAGGGGTGCCGGAGACCATCAGGAGGGGCGTCACGCCCCAAGGGGTCTCATGGGCTATGGGAAGAGATAAACCATCCCCTAGTGGGCTGGAATAAGTTCCCACTAAGGCCCATAAGGTTTGCGAAGGAAAAAACACAAGGTGGAAAGAGTTTCCAAGTGGGAAGGTGGAGTCCTACTCCAAGTAGGATTGGAGTAGGACTCCTCCACCTCAAATTTCGGCCAAACCTTGAGGGTTTGAGGCTGCCTCCTCCCCTCCCTCCCTCCTATATATACTGAGGTATTAGGGCTGATTTTAGACAACTTTTTCAAGGCAGCCCGACCACATACCTCCACGGTTTTACCTCTAGATCGCGTCTCTGCGGAGCTCGGGCAGAGCCCTGCCGAGATTAGATCATCACCAAACCTCCAGAGCGCCGTCACGCTGCCGGAGAACTCATCTACCTCTCCGTCTCTCTTGCTGGATCAAGAAGGCCGAGATCATCGTCGAGCTGTACGTGTGCTGAACGCGGAGGTGCCGTCCGTTCGGCACTAGATCGTGGGACGGATCGCGGGACAGTTCATGGGACGGTTCGCGGGGCGGATCGAGGGACGTGAGGACGTTCCACTACATCAACCGCGTTCACTAACGCTTCTGTTGTGCGATCTACAAGGGTACGTAGATCGGAAATCCCCTCTTGTAGATGGACATCACCATGATAGGTCTTCGTGCGCGTAGGAAAATTTTTGTTTCCCATGCGACGTTCCCCAACATTTATAAATAAAGATAGTCCTTAGACATTATCAATGATGTGTATTACCAAATGTATGACTTGTTTGTGAGACTATACATTGTATGGTAAGTGTCCTAAATTGTCCCTAGTCGAAAGGGTTGTGTGGACGCGCAACGAGTCAGACTAGCATATGACACGATGTATGGTGCGGTCTCACTAGCAGCATTGGATGCTAGCCAGATAATATGAACTTGGAAAGATCTGATTGGATTTGACGTAGTCGGATCTGTGTCGAGATAAGGTCTTAGTTGGAGAGACCCAACTATGAGATACAGCGGTAGGTCATTTTTGAGTCTCTAGTACAACATACGTTCTATGTCCTAAGATGTGAGCTCGCGCATGTACTCGGGAAGGTGACAGACTTTCTTTGAGCCGACCAAATGCTACTCCGTGACTGGGTAGTTACAAAGGAAGGTTTCGGACTTGTCCAAACCCATGCTCCGAGACATGCTCGAGCAAGATGGGATTTGCCCCTCCGGTCAGGAGAGATATAATCTAGGCCCCTAGGGTGATGTGACCTGGATAAGCATGACCTTGCGATGAGCATTATGAGATAATCCGAATGTTGGTCGGATTCACCAGAACGGTAAAGAGGTCATGCTGCAACTAGGATGACCATTTCACCTTGTGCACGGCAACATATACCGTGTGGCAAGGAGAACAGAAGTACGGGTTCGACTAACAAGCCTCATCGGACATTTGGAGTCGGCACGCTTTGCGAGATGATGCTACCGACTGGCCGAGTCGGATGTAATCTGACTCACGACCAATTGAATGAGAACCTAAAGGGTCATGCGTGTAAGGGAACGAACAGATGGGCTTTGGGATCCATGCGAGGCCCAAGAGTTGAGCCCATGTCGGAGGCCTATATATAGTGGAGGTGTGGCACACTTAATCGCTTGATCGCTTCAGCACCGTCATTAGGGATTTGCATGTGTTTCAACTAGCCACCTCCACTCGCCGTCGTCGACTGTGTGATCCGAACCTAGGAGTCCGCCGCACGGTGTTTCTCCTGCACGCGCGGATACCGTTGGAAGCGATGCACTTGCTGTTGGAATTATGCCCTAGAGGCAATAATAAATGTATAGTTATTATTATAATTCCTGTATCAAGATAATAGTTTATTATCCATGCTATAATTGTATTGAATGAAGACTCATTTACATGTGTGGATACATAGACAAAACACCGTCCCTAGCATGCCTCTAGTTGGCTAGCCAGTTGATCGATGATAGTCAGTGTCTTCTGATTATGAACAAGGTGTTGTTGCTTGATAACTGGATCACGTCATTGGGAGAATCACGTGATGGACTAAGACCCAAACTAATAGACGTAGCATGTTGATCGTGTCATTTTGTTGCTACTGTTTTCTGCGTGTCAAGTATTTATTCCTATGACCATGAGATCATATAACTCACTGACACCGGAGGAATGCTTTGTGTGTATCAAACGTCGCAACGTAACTGGGTGACTATAAAGATGCTCTACAGGTATCTTCGAAGATGTTAGTTGAGTTAGTATGGATCAAGACTGGGATTTGTCACTCCGTGTGACGGAGAGGTATCTCGGGGCCCACTCGGTAATACAACATCACACACAAGCCTTGCAAGCAATGTAACTTAGTGTAAGTTGCGGGATCTTGTATTACGGAACGAGTAAAGAGATTTGCCGGTAAACGAGATTGAAATAGGTATGCGGATACTGACGATCGAATCTCGGGCAAGTAACATACCGAAGGACAAAGGGAATGACATACGGGATTATACGAATCCTTGGCACTGAGGTTCAAACGATAAGATCTTCGTAGAATATGTAGGATCCAATATGGGCATCCAGGTCCCGCTATTGGATATTGACCGAGGAGTCTCTCGGGTCATGTCTACATAGTTCTCGAACCCGCAGGGTCTGCACACTTAAGGTTCGACGTTATTTTATGCGTATTTGAGTTATATGGTTGGTTACCGAATGTTGTTCGGAGTCCCGGATGAGATCAAGGACGTCACGAGGGTTTCCGGAATGGTCCGGAAACGAAGATTGATATATAGGATGACCTCATTTGATTACCGGAAGGTTTTCGGAGTTACCGGGAATGTACCGGGAATGACGAATGGGTTCCGGGAGTTCACCGGAGGGGGGCAACCCACTCCGGGGAAGCCCATAGGTATTTGTGGGGGTCACACCAGCCCTTAGTGGGCTGGTGGGACAGCCCACCAAATCCTATGCGCCAAGGAAGAAAGGAAAAAAAAAGGGAAGAAGTGGGAAGGGGGAAGGACTCCCTCCCACCAAACCAAGTAGGACTCGGTTTGGGGGGGGAGAGTCCTCCCCCCTGGCTCGGCCGACCCCTTGGGGTTCCCTTGGACCCCAAGGCAAGGTCCCCCTCCCTCCTCCTATATATATGGGGCTTTTAGGGCAGATTTGAGACGACTTTCTCACGGCTGCCCGACCACATACCTCCATAGTTTTTCCTCTAGATCGCGTTTCTGCGGAGCTCGGGCGGAGCCCTGCTGAGACGAGATCATCACCAACCTCCGGAGCGCCGTCACGCTGCCGGAGAACTCTTCTACCTCTCCGTCTCTCTTGCTGGATCAAGAAGGCCGAGATCATCGTCAAGTTGTACGTGTGCTGAACGCGGAGGTGCCGTCCGTTCGGTACTAGATCGTGGGACTGATCGCGGGATTTTTCGCGGGGCGGATCGAGGGACGTGAGGACGTTCCACTACATCAACCGCGATCTTTAATCGCTTCTGCTGTACGATCTACAAGGGTACGTAGATCACTCATCCCCTCTCGTAGATGGACATCACCATGATAGGTCTTCGTGCGCTTAGGAAAATTTTTGTTTCCCATGCGACGTTCCCCAACAGTGGCATCATGAGCTAGGTTCATGCGTAGATGTCTTCTCGAGTAGAACACAAAAGGTTTTGTGGGCGGTGATGTGCGTTTTGCTGCCCTCCTTAGTCTTTTCTTGATTCCGCGGTATTGTTGGATTGAAGCGGCTTGGACCGACATTACTCGTATGCTTACGAGAGACTGGTTTCATCGTTACGAGTAACGCCCTTTGCTCAAAGATGACTGGCAAGTGACGGTTTCTCCAACTTTAGTTGAATCGGATTTGACCGAGGAGGTCCTTGGATGAGGTTAAATAGCAACTCATATATCTCCGTTGTGGTGTTTGCGTATGTAAGATGCGATCCTACTAGATACCCTTGGTCACCACGTAAAACATGCAACAACAAAATTAGAGGACGTCTAACTTGTTTTTGCAGGGTATGATTGTGATGTGATATGGCCAATGATGTGATGTGATATATTGGATGTATGAGATGATCATGTTGTAATAGAAATATCGACTTGCACGTCGGTGGTACGGCAACCGGCAGGAGCCATAGGGTTGTCTTTATACTAACATATGTGCTTGCACATGCGTTTACTATTTTGCTAGGATGTAGCTTTAGTAGTGATAGCATAAGTAGCACGACAACCCCGATGGCGACACGTTGATGGAGATCATGATGATGGAGATCATGGTGTGGCGCCGGTGACAAGAAGATCGTGCCGGTGCTTTGGTGATGGAGATCAAGAAGCACGTGATGATGGCCATATCATGTCACTTATGAATTGCATGTGATGTTAATCCTTTTATGCACCTTATTTTGCTTAGAACGACGGTAGCATTATGAGGTGATCTCTCACTAAAATTTCAAGACGAAATTGTGTTCTCCCCGACTGTGCACCGTTGCTACAGTTCGTCGTTTCGAGACACCACGTGATGATCGGGTGTGATAAACTCAACGTTCACATACAACGGGTGCAAAACAGTTGCGCACGCAGAACACTCGGGTTAAGCTTGACGAGCCTAGCATGTGCAGACATGGCCTCGGAACACATGAGACCGAAAGGTCGATCATGAATCATATAGATGATATGATTAGCATAGGGATGCTTACCACTGAAACTACTCCCGACTCACGTGATGATCGGACTTGGGATAGTGTAGGTGGATCATGAACCACTCAAATGACTAGAGAGATGTACTTTTTGAGTGGGAGTTTAGCATATAATTTGATTAAGTTGAACTCTAATTATCTTGAACATAGTCTAAGTCCACTTTGAATATATTTGTGTTGTAGATCATGGCTCACGCAAGTGTCATCCTCAATTTTAATACGTTCCTAGAGAAAGCTAAGTTGAAAGATGATGGAAGCAACTTTGTAGACTGGGCTCGTAATATTAAACTAATCTTACAAGATGGAAAGAAGGATTATGTCCTTAATGCTGCGCTAGGAGATGAACCACCCGCTACGGCTGATCAGGATGTTAAGAACGCTTGGTTAGCGCGTAAGGAGGACTACTCAATAGTTCAATGTGCAGTCTTGTATGGCTTAGAACCGGGACTTCAACGTCGCTTTGAGCGTCATGGAGCATTTGAGATGTTCCAGGAGTTGAAGTTCATCTTTCAGAAGAACGCCCGGATCGAGAGGTATGAGACCTCCGATAAATTCTATGCTTGCAAGATGGAGGAAAACTCGTCTGTCGGTGAACATGTGCTCAAAATGTCTGGGTACTCAAACCGTCTAGCTGAACTGGGGATTGAACTCCCGCAAGAAGCTATCACTGACAGAATCCTCCAATCACTGCCGCCAAGCTATAAAAGCTTTGTGTTGAACTACAACATGCAAGGGATGAACAAGTCTCCCGGCGAGTTGTTTGCGATGCTGAAAGTCGCAGAGTCTGAACTCCGTAAAGAACATCAAGTGTTGATGGTGAGCAAGACCACTAGTTTCAAGAGAAACGGCAAAGGCAAGAAGGGCAATTCGAAGAAGAGCGGCAAGCCCGTTGCCAATCCATCGAAGAAACCCAAGGCTGGACCTAAGCCTGAAACAGAGTGCTTCTATTGCAAGGGTATGGGTCACTGGAAGCGCAATTGCCCCAAGTATCTGGCAGATAAGAAGGCGGGCAAAGAAAAATCAGGTATATTTGATATACATGTTATTGATGTGTACTTAACCAGCTCTCGTAGTAGTGCCTGGGTATTCGATACCGGTTCTGTTGCTCACATTTGCAACTCGAAGCAGGAACTGCGGAATAGACGGAGGCTGGCGAAAGACGAAGTGACGATGCGCGTAGGAAACGGTTCCAAGGTTGATGCAATCACCGTCGGCACCATGTCACTTCAACTACCATCGGGATTAGTGATGAACTTAAATCATTGTTATTTAGTGCCTGCGTTGAGCATGAACATTATATCTGGATCTTGTTTATTGCGAGACGGTTACTCTTTTAAGCCTGAGAATAATGGTTGTTCTATTTCTATGAGTAACATCTTTTATGGTCATGCACCGAATGTGAGAGGATTGTTCATATTGAATCTCGATAGCGATACGCATATACATAACATTGAGACCAAAAGAGTTAGAGTAAACAATGATAGCGCCATATTTTTGTGGCACTGCCGCTTGGGTCATATTGGTGTAAAGCGCATGAAGAAACTCCATGCTGATGGACTTCTGAAGTCACTTGACTTTGATTCACTTGACACGTGCGAACCATGCCTCATGGGCAAGATGACTAAAACTCCGTTCTCCGGAACAATGGAGCGTGCAAGTGACTTGTTGGAAATCATACATACCGATGTGTGTGGTCCGATGAGCGTGGAGGCACGCGGCGGATATCGTTATTTTCTCACCTTCACTGACGATTTGAGTAGATATGGTTATGTCTACTTAATGAAGCACAAGTCTGAAACATTTGAAAAGTTCAAGCAATTTCAGAGTGAAGTAGAAAATCATCGTAACAAGAAGATCAAGTTCCTACGGTCTGATCGTGGGGGTGAATATCTGAGTTTCGAGTTTGGTACTCACTTAAGACAATGTGGAATTGTTTCGCAGTTAACACCGCCTGGAACACCACAGCGTAATGGTGTGTCCGAACGTCGTAATCGTACTTTATTAGAAATGGTGCGATCTATGATGTCTCTTACTGATTTGCCGTTATCGTTTTGGGGTTATGCATTAGAAACAGCTGCATTCACTTTAAATAGGGCACCATCAAAAGTCCGTTGAGACGACACCATACGAACTGTGGTATGGCAAAAGGCCAAAGTTGTCGTTTCTTAAAGTTTGGGGATGTGATGCTTATGTCAAAAAGCTTCAGCCTGAAAAGCTGGAACCCAAAGCGGAAAAGTGCGTCTTCATAGGCTACCCAAAAGAGACAGTTGGGTACACCTTCTATCTCAAATCCGAGGGCAAAGTGTTTGTTGCTAAGAACGGAACTTTTCTCGAGAAGGAGTTTCTCTCGAGAGAATTGAGTGGGAGGAAGATAGAACTTGACGAGGTTGTCGAACCTTTCATCCCTCTGGATGGTGGCGCAGGGCAAGGGGAAATCCCTGTGATTGCGACGCCGGTTGAGGAGGAAGTTAATGATGATGATCATGAAACTCCAGTTCAAGTTTCTGTTGAACCACGCAGGTCGACGAGATCACGCGCTGCTCCAGAGTGGTACGGTAATCCCGTCTTGACAATCATGTTGTTGGACAACAATGAACCTGCAAATTATGAAGAAGCAATGGTGGGCCCAGATTCCAACAAATGGCTAGAAGCCATGAAATCCGAGATAGGATCCATGTATGAGAACAAAGTATGGACTTTGGAGATACTACCTGAGGGCCGCAAGGCTATTCAGAACAAATGGATCTTTAAGAAGAAGACGGACGCTGACGGTAATGTGACCGTTTATAAAGCTCGACTTGTGGCAAAGGGTTTTTCACAAGTTCCAGGAATTGACTACGATGAGACTTTCTCTCCCGTAGCGATGCTTAAGTCCGTCAGAATCATGTTAGCAATAGCTGCATTTTTCGATTATGAAATTTGGCAGATGGATGTCAAAACGGCGTTCCTTAACGGTTTCCTTAAGGAAGAGTTGTATATGATGCAACCCGAAGGTTTTGTCGATCCTAAGAATGCTAACAAGGTGTGCAAGCTCCAGCGATCCATTTATGGACTGGTGCAAGCATCTCGGAGTTGGAACAAACGCTTTGATGAGGTGATCAAAGCATTTGGGTTTATACAAGTGGTTGGAGAATCTTGTATTTACAAGAAAGTGAGTGGGAGCTCTGTGGCGTTTCTAATATTATATGTGGATGACATATTACTGATTGGAAACAACGTAGAGCTTTTGGAGAGCATAAAAGGTTACTTGAATAAAAGTTTCTCTATGAAGGACCTAGGAGAAGCTGCTTACATTCTAGGCATTAAGATCTATAGGGATAGATCAAAACGCCTGATAGGACTTTCACAAAGCACATACCTTGATAAAGTTTTGAAGAGGTTCAAAATGGAACAGTCCAAGAAAGGGTTCTTGCCAGTGTTACAAGGTACGAGATTGAGTAAGACTCAGTGCCCAGCAACTGATGAAGATAGAGAGCATATGCGCTCCGTCCCCTATGCTTCAGCCATAGGCTCTATCATGTATGCGATACTGTGCACTAGACCGGATGTTAGCCTGGCCATAAGTATGGCAGGCAGGTTCCAGAGTAATCCAGGAGTGGATCACTGGAAAGCGGTCAAGAATATCCTAAAGTACCTGAAAAGGACTAAGGAGATGTTTCTCGTGTATGGAGGTGACGAAGAGCTCGCCGTAAAAGGTTACGTCGATGCAAGCTTTGACACAGATCCGGACGACTCTAAGTCACAAACCGGATACGTATTTATTCTTAATGGGGGTGCAGTAAGCTGGTGCAGTTCCAAGCAAAGCGTCGTAGCAGATTCTACATGTGAAGCGGAATACATGGCTGCCTCAGAGGCGGCTAAGGAGGGTGTCTGGATGAAGCAGTTCATGACGGATCTTGGAGTGGTGCCAAGTGCACTGGATCCAATAACCTTGTTCTGTGACAACACTCGTGCCATTGCCTTAGCAAAGGAACCAAGGTTTCACAAGAAGACCAGACACATCAAACGACGCTTCAACCTCATCCGCGACTACGTCGAGGAGGAGGACGTAAATATATGCAAAGTGCACACGGATCTGAATATAGCAGACCCGCTGACTAAGCCTCTTCCACGGCCAAAACATGATCGACACCAGAACTGTATGGGTGTTAGATTTATTACAATGTAATTCACATGGTGATGTGAGGGCTAGATTATTGACTCTAGTGCAAGTGGGAGACTGTTGGAATTATTCCCTAGAGGCAATAATAAATGCCCAAGAGTTGAGCCCATGTCGGAGGCCTATATATAGTGGAGGTGTGGCACACTTAATCGCTTGATCGCTTCAGCACCGTCATTAGGGATTTGCATGTGTTTCAACTAGCCACCTCCACTCGCCGTCGTCGACTGTGTGATCCGAACCTAGGAGTCCGCCGCACGGTGTTTCTCCTGCACGCGCGGATACCGTTGGAAGCGATGCACTTGCTGTTGGAATTATGCCCTAGAGGCAATAATAAATGTATAGTTATTATTATAATTCCTGTATCAAGATAATAGTTTATTATCCATGCTATAATTGTATTGAATGAAGACTCATTTACATGTGTGGATACATAGACAAAACACCATCCCTAGCATGCCTCTAGTTGGCTAGCCAGTTGACCGATGATAGTCAGTGTCTTCTGATTATGAACAAGGTGTTGTTGCTTGATAACTGGATCACGTCATTGGGAGAATCACGTGATGGACTAAGACCCAAACTAATAGACGTAGCATGTTGATGGTGTCATTTTGTTGCTACTGTTTTCTGCGTGTCAAGTATTTATTCCTATGACCATGAGATCATATAACTCACTGACACCGGAGGAATGCTTTGTGTGTATCAAACGTCGCAACGTAACTGGGTGACTATAAAGATGCTCTACAGGTATCTCCGAAGATGTTAGTTGAGTTAGTATGGATCAAGACTGGGATTTTTCACTCCGTGTGACGGAGAGGTATCTCGGGGCCCACTCGGTAATACAACATCACACACAAGCCTTGCAAGCAATGTAACTTAGTGTAAGTTGCGGGATCTTGTATTACGGAACGAGTAAAGAGACTTGCCGGTAAACGAGATTGAAATAGGTATGCGGATACTGACGATCGAATCTCGGGCAAGTAACATACCGAAGGACAAAGGGAATGACATACGGGATTATACGAATCCTTGGCACTGAGGTTCAAACGATAAGATCTTCGTAGAATATGTAGGATCCAATATGGGCATCCAGGTCCCGCTATTGGATATTGACCGAGGAGTCTCTCGGGTCATGTCTACATAGTTCTCGAACCCGCAGGGTCTGCACACTTAAGGTTCGACGTTGTTTTATGCGTATTTGAGTTATATGGTTGGTTACCGAATGTTGTTCGGAGTCCCGGATGAGATCACGGACGTCACGAGGGTTTCCGGAATGGTCCAGAAACGAAGATTGATATATAGGATGACCTCATTTGATTACCGGAAGGTTTTCGGAGTTACCGGGAATGTACCGGGAATGACGAATGGGTTCCGGGAGTTCACCGGAGGGGGGCAACCCACTCCGGGGAAGCCCATAGGTATTTGTGGGGGTCACACCAGCCCTTAGTGGGCTTGTGGGACAGCCCACCAAATCCTATGCGCCAAGGAAGAAAAATCAAAGGAAGAAAGGAAAAAAAAGGGAAGAAGTGGGAAGGGGGAAGGACTCCCTCCCACCAAACCAAGTAGGACTCGGTTTGGGGGGGGAGAGTCCTACCCCCTGGCTCGGCCGACCCCTTGGGGTTCCCTTGGACCCCAAGGCAAGGTCCCCCTCCCTCCTCCTATATATATGGGGCTTTTAGGGCAGATTTGAGACGACTTTCTCACGGCTGCCCGACCACATACCTCCATAGTTTTTCCTCTAGATCGCGTTTCTGCGGAGCTCGGGCGGAGCCCTGCTGAGACGAGATCATCACCAACCTCCGGAGCGCCGTCACGCTGCCGGAGAACTCTTCTACCTCTCCGTATCTCTTGCTGGATCAAGAAGGCCGAGATCATCGTCAAGCTGTACGTGTGCTGAACGCGGAGGTGCCGTCCGTTCGGTACTAGATCGTGGGACTGATCGCGGGATTGTTCGCGGGGCGGATCGAGGGACGTGAGGACGTTCCACTACATCAACCGCGATCTCTAATCGCTTCTGCTGTACGATCTACAAGGGTACGTAGATCACTCATCCCCTCTCGTAGATGGACATCACCATGATAGGTCTTCGTGCGCGTAGGAAAAATTTTGTTTCCCATGCGACGTTCCCCAACACTTGCGCCGCTCTGGCAAACCTATATGTGGAGTCCGGCGACCGGCTGTTCGAGGGAGAGGATCCCGTGACCGGCTGTTCAAGGGAGATCAGAGGAGGAGGAGACGGATAACACGGATGTGCTGCCACAACTCTACCTGCGTTGCATGGCACTGCGTGTCTAGTGGTAACGATCTGTGATCCATCTCCGTCGCATGTTCTTGGTTGTTATGCGCGTAGATTTTTTTGATTTGCATGTGATGCACCTATGGTATATCCCAAAAACTCCTTCCCGGTTCTAATAAGAGTAAAAAATGCATCAGCAAGAAATCAAACACTGAACCTTAAGCCAGGGCATGTGAAAGTCAACCTTAAGCTAAGGCATGTGAAAGTCCCAATAGACAACTAGGCTACTAACACTTTGTGACTTATGAATGGTTTACATCTAATACTATGTGCAGTCGTTTCATTTGAGGTTAACAATTTAAAATGATACCTTTTTGTCGCAAATGAACCGACAAACCGGCGGTCCAACTAGTAAAAATCTAAACCAATTGTCTCACTGGTTTGGCTTTTTAAACAATGTTATGAAGCATATGTGATGAGTTCTTCAATCTCAAAACGTTGTGCCAACTTAGTATCTTGAAGATGCTCATAGAAGTAAGGTGTGTTGTGTATGCGTTTATATGGGAGAGTTATATATATGTGTATGTGAGCATATGCGTTTGTAGTGTGTTAAAAAATACTAACTGAAACTGAACCCACGATTATATTTGGCTTGGTCGCTGGCGCACACGAGTCCTATGACATTTCAAAATCAACCAAATTAATCGATTTTTACAACTATAGACTAGTTAATCTCATATCGTATTCACTTGAGCGGCATCTCATAGTACCATAGTCCATAGTCTCGTTTGTGCCTTGTTGCTAACAATCAATCTTGCTTCGCTTATGCTAATTTCCACATTGGGATATTACTCTCTAGAGATTGTTGTTACCGGTATTGACCAGGGACAACCTTGCACGGCTTAATTGCCAAGGAAGTGTAAATACGACTTTAACTATCATAACGACTCTGTGAGCACCTATGGTTTTACTAACAGTTTACTTGTGTGTCCTAATGGATGCTCAGGTAAACTCAACTTTTTTGATAAAAGGTGGTTTTATTGATTCATGATGTTGCATCTAGAACACACACACGCGACCTCTGCACAACTAAAAGCACGCAACCAATGCTAACACACACCTACAAAGAAAACAAAAAGGCAACCTTTCAAAATCTTATTGAAGTGCTTCAATGATGATGTCTTCAAGAAGGGAACGGCGCGAGAGTACCTATAGCGTGAGATCCGCCCACGAATGTTTGATCATGAATTTTCACCCTCAAGAATAAGTATGAGCAAACTCTAAGCAATGCCTTCAACAAGGGTATAATGTGGAACATCATCATTGCTAGGTACAGTAAATATAGGTGAGACCTAGAGTTTTCACTCCTTCACTCAAGACTATGTGCTCAAAAGCACCCCCAAACTTAAGTCACCATGTAATGATGATGTCTTCAAGAAGAGAACGATGCAAGAGCACCGCGAGTGTCAGATCCACCCACGAATATTAGATCATGGGTTTTTACCCTCAAGAATAAGTACGAGCAAACTCTAAGTAATGCCTTCAACAAGGGTATGATGTGGAACATCGTCATTGCCAGGTACAATCAATATGGGTGATACCTAGAGTTGTCACTCCTGCACTCAAGACTATGTGCTCAAAAGCACCCCTAAACTTAAGGGAGCATGTTCTATCGCCCCACTTTCTATAAGGAAGTCGCCACTACACAGCAGGTCATGATGTCTCAATAGACGTGCACGTTCACATGCCTAACGTTGACATGAACACACAAATAGGACATACCACATATACGTGAACCACATTGTATCACATTTTCCAACATCAACAAGGTCACCAATGTGCCAAGAACCCACTGAAAGGGCCATCCAACAAACTCAAATCTTTGACAATGGTTGGACAAACTGCAAACATAAAGTTGTCGGAGCAACCAAAAACCCATACAGGGCGATCCGACAACCCCTACTCATCTTCACATTTGATGTCATCACACAAGGAACTAAGCATACATGTGCCATACTCACGCTAATTCACCACCATCACATACCATGTGTCTGCCGATGCATCCTAGGAAACATCATAGGCCGAATCTGGCGGTTCACCACCACTGTCGACCGGCAACACGGGCCACGTTCACCACTGCCACCCAATACTAACCTCAGAGTCGTGGCGACCAACCTAGCTGTGGATCAGAAGCTCTTGCCCCAAAGGATGTCATCATCACACTAGATCGAGTTACAAATGGTGGAGCACCATATGGACATCAGATAGGCCACAGACCGACCAGAGATGACATCCTACAGCCAAGCCACATCCGTTTGCAGCAGATCGCAAGCAACGACGCTGTCACTGGCACGGTGGCATGCCTGATCAACCCGGCCATGAAGGAAGAGGTGGGGAAAAGTAGGAGAGATGGTTGGCGTCATGTGGAGGACCGTTTCCATCATCAAGACGAACATGGGCGCTACTACCGACAGCGACGAGGAGGATTGACGAAGGAGGAAGTCATGAAAGGTGGCGACACGGGTGCCTCCCGACTCGCCCCAGAGCGAGCGAGCCAAGAGGCGACTATGATTCTAACCAACTTGTATATGCATACTAGTGTGCCACATATATTCGGTAACTTGTTACAAAGAATACGCAAGACGCTTGCTTTCCATAAATTGTTGGGAGGCGGCCATGTGTTGAGATTCCAAGGTATGCATGAATGATGTGTGCCTTTTTCAGAACACAATGAAGGGTTTTCTCCACCGTGTGTGTATACACTCTTGTACTCACTGGTATTCATATGTTGTCTATGCTTTAGTGTCATGCACAAGAGGCATTTTGCAGCAGAATGTATATATCCGGTTGGAGTGGGTAGCCAAGGAGATGTTAACTCCCGCATGGATGGAAGATTAGTCCTCAGATCACGTCTTCAATTCTTTAGGTTTTCTCCTCTGGAATAAAAGTTCTTTTTTCCCTGCGAAAAAGATACTCTGCCAATTTTGTTTGTTGAGTGTAAACAATGCTTGTCTAGGCTATGTGCATCTTGATACGTAAAGGTCGGGTGTGGTGAACTCTATGTGGTTAATGTCATCACCTCCATGCCATGTTTGAATTTTGATTTAATAAAAACAACTTTATTGAAACATGGTCATGGGTGCACAGAAACTCCTAGCTTCTCGCGACAACTGAACTATGAAATTTTGGGTTGCAAACAAATTTGAACATAGCTATGATAGAGCAATGTATGTGCTCATCCCAGATGTATTATGGTCACCCACCCAATGAAACATGTTTGCCTCCCATCTCTTGCCCCCTCGTCATTGTTGGTGCTATCCTCTGACCGGTTTCAGTGACAATAAGATCTTGCTCCTGCCATCTCCATGGTGCCCCCCTCTCCTTCATCTTTGTTTGGTCAAGGGACCCATTGCAATGGCCACCATGGCTAAAGAGTCTAGTGAGTAAGAACGCCGGTTTTGGTGTCCTAATTTGAAGTGGAGGACTAGTGACAATGCTCACTCCCAATTTGGGGTGGGCTCCCATTTGGTGTTTCCTATGTCACTAAGTGGTGGTGCTCTTCTTTGATGTCATGCACATTTAGTTTGCAATCGACTAGATGACAATGAGGTGGTTGTCTAGTGCAACATGAATGGTGTGTTAGTGTCTTTAACCTCCTTATGGCACATGTGATCCTTTTGTGAACAGACGAGGGGCTTTCTTGTGTGGGATCTCAAACATGTTGATTTTCCTAGTAAAACTTAAAAATTACAAGTCACAACCAGAAAAAATAGGGATATATACCTACACACATAGCCTAGTATTGGACCGCCATTCAAACCAGATATATATATCCCGTGGTACCATCTCTTATTGGTTCCACCCAGATGCCATAAGCTCCACACTTCCGCATGTTGCACTAAGAGCATCTCCCAGAGAGCCACTAAATAAGTCGGCCTAAAACACGGCTTTTAGCACACACGCGTGACTAAGTCGCCAGCTCCAGAACACGCGTAAAAATCACGCACACTAAAAAACACTCCGCGTGCCGAATAGAACTGCATGGCGCATTGCTTTTTTCCAACGTCCGCTACCATTTGTTGAACAACGACTCGCCCGCATGAATGTCCACCAATCACTGGATCTGAAATATCCACTCTCGCACCCGACTTTCCTATCCTCTCCGGTGATCCGTGGCGCTTCCCCCACCGTTCCCAACCGGGTGCGCCACTTCCCTCTCTTCCCCAATGGCCATCGCCGCTTCCTCCGCCGCGACAGCCCCTGGAGCACCCCGTTCCACCGATGAACAGCGCCCGGTGGGGGTCAGCAGCTTGACGCCCACAAGGTGTTTGACAAAACACTTGCAAGGTATATATTGCTTCATTTTTGTAGATGATTTTGGAGTATGTTGTTTGTAGTGTTAACTTTTAGTTTGAATTCAAATTTGTAGATGAGTTCGTCCCATGATTCCTGTGATGACGAATTTGATCTTGAAGAGGAGGAGGACCTCGTAGTGGTCCTAGCTATGCACATCAACAAAAAGCTGAAGCACGGTGGTTCGGGTTTTGGTCGTCAGAAATTGTGGAGGGGAAGGATCGATGCCCACGGCAGATTGATGAGGAACTATTTTGCGGAGATTCCCAACTACCCCGAGTCCTACTTTCGGTGCCGTTTTAGGATGAACATTGAGTTGTTCAAACACATTGCAGAGAGACATGCGAGCCATGATCGATTTTTTTAGCAAAGGAGGAATGTCGTCGGAGAACTCAGGCATAGCACCTTTCAAAAGGTGTTCGTCGCTTTGCGTATGTTGGCATACGGTATTCCGGCGGATCTAGTTGATGATCACTTGGCCATGGGTGAGAGTCAAGCCATCATGTGTGTCAAGCGCTTCACGGTTGGAATCATGCAAGTGTTTGGTCCGGAAAATTTGAGAGCTCCCAAACGCCGCAAGGATTTTGGAGATGAATAAAGCTCACAGGTTCTAGGTATGCTTGGCTCAATAGGTAGTATGCATTGGAGTTGGAAGAACTGTCCTAAGGCATGGCATGGACAATTCCACGGCTAGAAAAAAGGTTCTGCTACAATCCTTGAAGCGGTGGCCGATCAGCAGACTTGGATTTGACATGCTTTTTTCAGAATGTCGTGATCTTTGAACCACATCAATGTTGTTCAGCGGTCACCACTCCTGAATAGTATTGCAAATGGCGAACTGTCCCCGATGCAATTTGTAGCAAATGGCCATACATACAATTATGTCTACTATCTTGTGGATGGCATATATATCCAAGGTGGCAAACATTTGTGAAGCCGTTGAAAAAAATCGGAAGATAGGAAAAATCTTGATTTTCGCAATGCTCACAGGACAGCTAGGAAAGATGTGGAGAGAGTTTTTGAGATTTTGCAAGCCTAATTTGCTATTATGAGAGAACAGCCCAAATTTTGGATCAAAATATCCTTCGGTACATCATGAATGCTTGTGTGATCATGCATAACATGATCATCGAGAACGAGCGTGGGCAAGATTTAGACTGTTTTCAGTATGAGTTGTTGGACGTCCGATGCGGGTGCGGAGGAGGGTCGAGAGGGTGGCCCGCTTTGTTGCCTCTTATCATGTCATTCGACGTGCCGAAACGCATGATGAACCTCAAAAGGATCTAGTAGACAGGAGTGATGGGCATGGAATGGGAGACAAAAAGCACGATGTTGTATGTTTGTTGTGCTAAACATTTGTTGTATTGGTCATAAACTATTTGTTGTATTGAAGTTTAATTATTTGTTTGAGTTGTAATAATAATTAAACTATTTTTTGATGAATTATTTTGTGTTTGTTTGATCTTCTTTGTTTCACATTAAATGCAAATTGTTGTTTCTGCTGGACGCGCGTTCTATTTTGTCGCGCCTGCGGGAGAAACTGTGTAGTTCGACGTGCAAAAGGGCTATTTTGACGCCGTAAAAGAAATTGCGTGTCGCTCAGTCTGGGCATTCGGGTATTTTGGTTATTTCGGTTCGGGTAGTTCGGTTTATAGTTAATTCGGGTATTCGAAAATGGGAACCAAAATTATTTCTGTCAAAAACATACCTGATCCCAAATTACCCAAAATTTTGGTTCCGGTAATTCGGATACCCAAAATACCCAAAATATTCGGAGCATACATCAACTTTTGATATGAATAACTCGGATAGTATGGATATTTTTGATAATATGGGTATTTTAGTTAGTATGGGTAACAAATTAGTGTACTAATAACATGAAAAATTTGGACAGTATGAATAATTTGGGTAGTATGAGTATTTTGGGTTTTCCACACTAGAACCTGAACCCTAACCCAAAAACCGAATAGTCAAGAAATAAGAACCAAACCCTTACCCGATACCCGAATTACGTGACAATTCGGGTAATTCGGTTCGGTTCAGGTTCGGGTACCCAAACGCCCAGGGTGATGTGTCGCGCCGTAGCGCGTCTGTTAGAGATTCTCTAATAACCACATACAAATCCATCCAGTAGGGCGAAACTAACCTGTAAAAAATTGTGAAATAAATTGTGAAATGGGATTTATGATGATAGCAAAGATGATGATTTAGGGTGATGTTATACTTATTGTTTTATTTCTAAGTCAATTTTTTACATGTTGGAATGACCTTCTTCCCTTGACCAACTTTTGAGTATGCCACGCATTAAGAATTTCAGAATTTCGTGTCAATCTTGCATATTCCCAGCACACCCTGCCGTACCCTTTGCTTACAAAGGCCCTTCTAGAGGCACATGTACAGCAGGCAGCTGGCAAGCACGTAGTGATCCACAATAGACGAGAGTGAAGTCTCCAAGGAGATAGGCAAACACGAGGAGGACAATCTTGTACCCGGAGAAACAAACAAGAAGCCCTTGGAACATCCCTATCTCCAGCCTTGGTTTCTCACCACTGCATCCACCCCCAGCTCGTCTCCATCTTGCAGGGATTGAGCGCTAGCTCTTCAGCGCGCTGATCTTCCTGTCGTCCATCGTCTGAGAAAAAGATGATCAACCGGTGCTTGTGCTGTGTCGCCCCCGGCGGCGATTCCGAGCCGGAGGCTGCCCCCAGCAGCCGCCGGAGGTGCACACCCTTGCATGCATACGCGTCTTAGTTCTTTTTGGTGAGGCCGAATGAACTTAATCTTAATTGGTTACGCTTTGGTGTGCGGTGTTGTTGTGTTTGTTTTCGGAAGAAGGGATCCGTCGAGGAGGGGGTCCAAGAACAAGAACAGGAGCGTGGAGTTCCCGTGGGAGATGTACACCCTCAAGGAGCTCCTGCAGGCGACCAACAACTTCAACGAAAGCAACAAGCTCGGCGAGGGCGGCTTCGGCACCGTCTACTGGGGCCGCACCTCCAAGGGCGTCGAGGTAAGTGGGCAAATTGGGTGATCCGTCGTCCATTTCTCCATCAGTTCGTCAACGCCACCATCGGCCGGTTATCGTCCGGCTGGTGGGCTTTCCTTTTTGTGCTGCTAGCTGAACATGAATCATGGATCGACGTCGTTGATAAATTCAGATTGCGGTGAAGCGGCTGAAGGCGATGACGGCCAAGGCGGAGATGGAGTTCGCCATCGAGGTGGAGATCCTGGGCCGTGTCCGGCACAAGAACCTGCTCAGCCTCCGCGGCTTCTACGCCGGCGGCGACGAGCGGCTCATCGTGTACGACTACATGCCCAACCACAGCCTCCTCACGCACCTGCACCCACACCGCGGCACCCCGGCCTCCCAGCAGCATCCCCCGCTCGACTGGCCCCGCCGCCTCGCCATCGCCCTGGGCGCCGCCCAGGGCCTCGCGTACCTGCACCACGAGGCCAGCCCGCACATTATCCACCGCGACATCAAGGCCAGCAACGTGCTGCTGGACGCGGACCTCGTGCCCAAGGTGGCCGACTTCGGTTTCGCCAAGCTCATCCCGGAGGGCGTCTCCCACCTCACCACGCGGGTCAAGGGCACGCTCGGGTACCTGGCGCCGGAGTACGCCATGTGGGGGAAGGTCTCCGAGAGCTGCGACGTCTACAGCTTCGGCGTGCTGCTGCTGGAGCTCATCAGCGCGCGCCGCCCGCTGGAGAAGCTGCCGGGCGGCGTCAAGCGCGAGATCGTGCAGTGGGCGGGGCCGCTCGTGGAGCGCCGCAAGTGGGACCGCCTCGCGGACCCCAGGCTCGCCGGGCGGTTCGACGCCGTGCAGCTCCGCGCCGTGGTCGAGACGGCCATGCTGTGCTCGCAGAGCAACGCGGAGGGCAGGCCGACCATGGCCGAGGTTGTCGAGATGCTCAAGTTCGGCGGCGAGCGGCGGAACAGGGAGATCGTGCCGGTGGCGGACGCCGCCAGCGAGGACACCACCGTCACAATGGACCGTGAGGACGACGTTACCGGCAGCAGCGAGCCGCTGGACAGGGGCCGCAGCTGGAAGCTGACCACGCTGAGGTGATTCGATGATTACGATCGATCTCCCACCATTTCGATCCATGCTTGCATCGCAACACTTCACTGCCTTGCGATCCAATGACATTAATGCAAATTCATGATTAGTTGTTCTCAGATTGCATTTTGTTGATTAATGCCAATCAACTGCATAGCGTATGAAAATGGTGTGGTGGGTGGTCTCTGCCTGTCTGGTGATGGATGGAGATCGTCAAGAGTTATTAATCCTCGTATTGGCCTGCAAAGTTTTGTTTGTTTCCACAATATATTTTTTCTTGTTCGATGATATGATGTTTTTATTTATTATGTTGCCGGCTGGACCTACGTAGCTTGAAAGGTATACATTGGTTGTTACTTGTGATTAGAAAATAAACATGTTATTTCAATGCGTCCATTCAAACTTGGTTTTCATTCTCTTGCTGGCTATTTAAACAACAAGCACAAAGAGAATAGTGTGGTATTATATTATTCAGATTGCTATTTTCCTTAGGTCGGGTATTTAGCGACAAATCTGCACGACGCTTGATCCGTTTCTCCTCTGCGATCCCCTATTTAGTTTTAGGACCAATTTTTATTTCCTTCCACTGAAAACCGTAGTATGTCTGGTCCGTTTTTTTTTCTTTTTTGGTCCGTTCTTTCCTTTTTTTCACATAAAAATTGGTGCCACAACAGGATTGAATGCTTGTATCCCTCATGAGGTAACTCAACTAGCCAACCAGCTCATCTATGTTCATTTTTTTTTTGACAAAACGAAAATAAATAAGCTATTTAACTTGTCTTCTCTTCTACGTTTCCACAAAAGTTAACCCACTGTCCAATCTTTTTCACACTTAAGTAGACTATTTTTTACCAACTCATCCAGAGTTGATGACACTGTGGTAATTTTGGTGACCAGGGGGATACACCCCGGTCACTTTTGTGTGAATATCAGTGTAACTCGCATATCACAGACCTGATAACTTATATAACCCAGTCTTGATAATTTTGGTGTGGGGTGGGGGTTGATGAAATATCCCCTGGTAACTTTGGTGCAAATAGCATGGTAACTCACACATCGGTGACCTCATAACTTATGTAGCGCGGTCCTCATAACTTTGACAAAGAGAGGTGATGAAATATACCCCTGATAATTTTTATGTGAATATCACAGTAACTCACGCATCACTGACATCTTATGTACCTCGGTCTTAGTAAATTTGGCGACCGGGTGGAGGGAGGCACGTTGATGAAATACCCTCGGTTAATTTTTGTGTGAATAGCTTGATAACGCACACATTGTATACCTGATAATTTTTGGGAGAAAAAGATGTTGGAACAAATCTTGATGCTATCAGTTTTCATACTTGTTGTTTTATAGCCTAAAAATCATGCTAAAGCTGAGAGTTGAATTCAAGAATTCAATATTGAGATTTAACACACTAGCCAACTCACCCACTACATGGCTTCTCACAAGTTCAAATAAAATACCACTTTTTTAATCATCCGAGGTGAAAAAGTTATTGAAACATACCCCTCGTAACTTCAGTGTAATTAAGATGATAACTTACGCACAACTAACGTGATAACTTATGTATAAACACATTAATAACTTTTCACCTTGGCCGAAAAGTTCTAGAAATATCCCATGATAACCTAGTGCAAATAGCATGGTAATTTACGCACCAGTCACCCGATAACTTACATACAACACATTTATAACTTTTTACCCATGGGAAAAACGTTACCCGAACATGCCCCGGTAACTTTCGTGTAAATAGCGTGGTCAATTATGCACCAAGTGTTGGGGAAGGTCGCATGGGAAACAAAAAATTTCCTACGCGCACGAAGACCTATCATGGTGATATCCATCTACGAGAGGGGATATTCGATCTACGTACCCTTGTAGACCGTACAGCAGAAGCGTTAGTGAACGCGGTTGATGTAGTGGAACGTCCTCACGTCCCTCGATCCGCCCCGCGAACCGTCCCGCAATCAGTCCCACGATCTAGTGCCGAACGGACGGCACCTCCGCGTTCAACACACGTACAGCTCGACGATGATCTCGGCCTTCTTGATCCAGCAAGAGAGACGGAGAGGTAGATGAGTTCTTCGGCAGCGTGACGGCGCTCCGGAGGTTGGTGGTGATCTTATCTTAGCAGGGCTCCGCCCGAGCTCCGCAGAAACGCGATCTAGAGGTAAAACCGTGGAGATATGTGGTCGGGCTGCCGTGGCAAAGTTGTCTCAAATCAGCCCTAAAACCTCCGTATAATAGGGGGAAGAGGGGGAGCCTGGCCTTGGGGTCCAAGGACCCCAAAGGGGTTCGACCGAGCCAACGGGGGGAGTCCTCCCCTTCCAAACCGAATCCAACTAGGTTTGGAAGGAGGAGTCCTTCCCCCTTTTTCCCACCTCCTCTCTTTTTTTTCTCTTTGATTTTCTTCCTATGGCGCATAGGGCCTTCTTGGGCTGTCCCACTAGCCCACTAAGGGCTGGTGCGCCACCCCCAAGGCCTATGGGCTTCCCCGGGGTGGGTTGCCCCCCCCCCCCCCCCCGGTGAACACCCGGAACCCATTCGTCATTCCCGGTACATTCCCGGTAACTCCGAAAACCTTCCGGTAATCAAATGAGGTCATCCTATATATCAATCTTCGTTTCCGGACCATTCCGGAAACCCTCGTGACGTCCGTGATTTCATCTGGGACTCCGAACAACATTCGGTAACCAACCATATAACTCAAATACGCATAAAACAACGTCGAACCTTAAGTGTGCAGACCCTGCGGGTTCGAGAACTATGTAGACATGACCCGAGTGACTCCTCGATCAATATCCAATAGCGGGACCTGGATGCCCATATTGGATCCTACATATTCTACGAAGATCTTATCGTTTGAACCTTAGTGCCAAGGATTCATATAATCACGTATGTCATTCCCTTTGTCCTTCGGTATGTTACTTGCCCGAGATTCGATCGTTAGTATCTGCATACCTATTTCAATCTCGTTTACCGGCAAGTCTCTTTACTCGTTCAGTTTATCCTCTTGTTACGACGAACTTCACTCTGAAACGGAATTGAACTTTTCAACATTTTAGACTTGTGATTCATTAAGTAAATACTCTTGTATCTACTCAAATCGTTAGTGAAGTAAGAACATAATGATATCCACTGCGTGCCTCGGCACCCATTGGACTGCATACATCAAAATGTATCACTTCCAACAAGTTACTATCTTATTTCATCTCAATGAAAACAAGGCCTTGCTCATGTGGTATGATTCGCATGTCACTAGTGATTCGAAATCAGGTGAGTAGAAAGATCCATCAGCATGGAGCCTCTTCATGCAATTTATACTAACATGACTCAAGCGGCAGTGCCACAAGTAAGTGGTACTATCATCATCAACTCGTATCTTTTGGCACCAATATCATGAACATGTGTAACACTACGATCGAGATTCAATAAACCATTGAAGGTGATTATTCAAGAAAATAGAGTAACCATTATTCTCTTTAAATGAATAATCATATTGCAATAAACACGATCCAATCATGTTCATGCTTAACGCAATCACCAAATAACAATTATTTAGGTTTAACACCAATCCCGATGGTAGAGGGAGCGTGCGACGTTTGATCATATCAATCTTGGAAACACTTCCAACACGTATCGTCACCTCGCCTTTAGCTAGTCTCCGTTTATGCCGTAGCTTTCATTTCGTGTCACTGATCACTTAGCAACCGAACCGGTATCCAATACCCTCGTGCTACTAGGAGTACTAGTAAAGTACACATCAACATCATGTATATCAAATACACTTCTTTCGACTTTTGCCAGCCTTCTTATCTACCAAGTATCTTGAGTTGCTCCGCCTCAGTGATTGTTCCCCTCATTACAGAAGCACTTAGTCTCGGGTTTGGGTTTAATCTTGGGTCTCTTCATTAGCGCAGCAACTGTTTTGCCGTTTCACGAAGTATCCCTTCTAGCCCTTTGCCTTTCTTGAAACTTAGTGGTTTTACAAACCATCAACTATTGATGCTCCTTCTTGATTTCTACTTTCGCAGTGTCAAACATCGCTAATCGCTCAAGGATCATTGTATGTATCCTTGATATGTTATAGTTCATCACGAAGCTCTCACAGCTTGGTGGCAGTGACTTTGGAGAACTATCACTATCTCATCTGGAAGATTAACTCCCACTTGATTCAAGCGATTGTCGTACTCAGACAATCTGAGCACATGCTCAACGATTGAGCCTTTTCTCCTGTGCTTTGTGGACAAAGAATCTTGTCGGAGGTCTCGTACCTCTTAACAAGGGCACAAGCATGAAATCACAATTTCATCTCTTTAGAACATCACTTATGTTCCATGACGTTTTACAACGTTTTCGGCGCCTTGCTTCTAAGCCATTAAGTAGTTTTGTACTGAACTATCGTGTAGTCATCAGAAACGTGTATGTCAGATGTTCACAGCATCCACAGACGACGCTCGAGGTGCAGCACACCGAGTGGTGCATTAAGGACATAAGCCTTCTGTGCAGCAACGAGGACAATCCTCGGTTTTACAGACTCAGTCTGCAAAGTTTGCTACTATCAACTTTCAACTATATTTTCTCTAGGAACATATAAAACAGTAGAGCTATAGCGCAAGCTACATCGTAATTCGCAAAGACCATTAGACTATGTTCATGACAATTAGTTCAATTAATCATATTACTTAAGAACTCCCACTCAAAAAGTACATCTCTCTAGTCATTTGAGTGGTACATGATCCAAATCCACTATCTCAAGTCCGATCATCACGTGAGTCGAGAATACTTTCAGTGGTAAGCATCTCTATGCTAATCATATCAACTATACGATTCATGCTCAACCTTTCGGTCTCATGTGTTTCGAGGCCATGTCTGCACATGCTAGGCTCGTCAAGCTTAACCCGAGTGTTCCGCTGCGCAACTGTTTTGCACCTGTTGTATGTGAACGTTGAGTCTATCACACCCGATCATCACGTGGTGTCTCGAAACGACGAACTGTAGCAACGGTGCACAGTCGGGGAGAACACAATTTCGTCTTGAAATTTTAGTGAGAGATCACATCATAATGCTACCGTCGTTCTAAGCAAAATAAGGTGCATAAAAGGATTAACATCACATGCAATTTATAAGTGACATGATATGGCCATCATCATGTGCTTCTTGATCTCCATCACCAAAGCACCGGCACGATCTTCTTGTCACCGGCGTCACACCATGATCTCCATCATCATGATCTCCATCAACGTGTCGCCATCGGGGTTGTCGTGCTACTCATGCTATTACTACTAAAGCTACGTCCTAGCAAAATAGTAAACGCATCTGCAAGCACAAACGTTAGTTATAAAGACAACCCTATGGCTCCTGCCAGTTGCCGTACCATCGACGTGCAAGTCGATATTATCTATTACAACATGATCATCTCATACATCCAATATATCACATCACATCGTTGGCCATATCACATCACAAGCATACCCTGCAAAAACAAGTTAGACGTCCTCTAATTTTGTTGTTGCATGTTTTACGTGGTGACCATGGGTATCTAGTAGGATCGCATCTTACTTACGCAAACACCACAACGGAGATATATGAGTTGCTATTTAACCTCATCCAAGGACCTCCTCGGTCAAATCCGATTCAACTAAAGTTGGAGAAACCGACACTTGCCAGTCATCTTTGAGCAACGGGGTTACTCGTAGCGATGAAACCAGTCTCTCGTAAGCGTACGAGTAATGTCGGTCCAAGCCGCTTCAATCCAACAATACCGCGGAATCAAGAAAAGACTAAGGAGGGAAGCAAAACGCACATCACCGCCCACAAAAACTTTTGTGTTCTACTCGAGAAGACATCTACGCATGAACCTAGCTCATGATGCCACTGATGGGGAACCTCGCATGGGAAACAAAAAATTTCCTACGCGCACGAAGACCTATCATGATGATGTCCATCTACGAGAGGGGATGAGTGATCTACGTACCCTTGTAGATCGTACAGCAGAAGCGTTAGAGAACGCGGTTGATCTAGTGGAACGTCCTCACGTCCCTCGATCCGCCCCGCGAACAATCCCGCGATCAGTCCCACGATCTAGTACCGAACGGACGGCACCTCCGCGTTCAGCACACGTACAGCTCGACGATGATCTCGGCCTTCTTGATCCAGCAAGAGAGACGGAGAGGTAGAAGAGTTCTCCGGCAGCGTGACGGCGCTCCGGAGATTGGTGATGACCTTGTCTCAGCAGGGCTCCGCCCGAGCTCCGCAGAAACGCGATCTAGAGGAAAAACCGTGGAGGTATGTGGTCGGGCTGCCGTGGAAAAGTCGTCACAAATCAGCCCTAAAACCTCCGTATATATAGGTGGGAGGGAGGGGGGCCTTGCCTTGGGGTCCAAGGACCCCCAAGGAGTCGGCCGAGCCAAGGGGGAGGACTCTCCCCCCCCCCAAACCGAGTTGGACTAGGTTTGGTGGGAGGGAGTCCCCCTCCCTTCCCACTTCCTCCTTTTTTTTTCTTTTTCCTTTGATTTTTTATCCTTGGCGCATAGGGCCCTTTTGGGCTGTCCCACTAGCCCACTAAGGTCTGGTGCGCCACCCTTATGGCCTATGGGCTTCCCCGGGGTGGGTTGCCCCCCCCCCCCCCCCCCGGTGAACTCCCGGAACCCATTCGTCATTCCCGGTACATTCCCGGTAACTCCGAAAACCTTCCGGTAATCAAATGAGGTCATCCTATATATCAATCTTCGTTTCCGGACCATTCCGGAAACCCTCGTGACGCCCGTGATCTCATCCGGGACTCCGAACAACATTCGGTAACCAACCATATAACTCAAATACGCATAAAACAACGTCGAACCTTAAGTGTGCAGACCCTGCGGGTTCGAGAACTATGTAGACATGACCCGAGAGACTCCTCGGTCAATATCCAATAGCGGGACCTGGATGCCCATATTGGATCCTACATATCCTACGAAGATCTTATCGTTTGAACCTCAGTGCCAAGGATTCGTATAATCCCGTATGTCATTCCCTTTGTCCTTCGGTATGTTACTTGCCCGAGATTCGATCGTCAGTATCCGCATACCTATTTCAATCTCATTTACGGGCAAGTCTCTTTACTCGTTCCGTAATACAAGATCCCGCAACTTACACTAAGTTACATTGCTTGCAAGGCTTGTGTGTGATGTTGTATTACCGAGTGGGCCCCGAGATACCTCTCCGTCACACGGAGTGACAAATCCCAGTCTTGATCTATACTAACTCAACGAACACCTTCGGAGATACCTGTAGAGCATCTTTATAGTCACCCAGTTACGTTGCGACGTTTGATACACACAAAGCATTCCTCCGGTGTCCGTGAGTTATATGATCTCATGGTCATAGGAACAAATACTTGACACGCAGAAAACAGTAGCAACAAAATGACACGATCAACATGCTACGTCTATTAGTTTGGGTCTAGTCCATCAGATGATTCTCCTAATGATGCGATCCCGTTATCAAGTGACAACACTTGCCTATGGCCAGGAAACCTTAACCATCTTTGATCAACGAGCTAGTCAACTAGAGGCTTACTAGGGACAGTGTTTTGTCTATGTATCCACACAAGTATTGTGTTTCCAATCAATACAATTATAGCATGGATAATAAACGATTATCATGAACTAAGAAATATAATAATAACTAATTTATTATTGCCTCTAGGGCATATTTCCAACAGGGTAAACTGCATGCGGTGGCTCTGGACCGGACACACGTATGGGCCCAAATCCACGACACCCCGGAGCTATATTGCAGGGAAGGAGTGCTCGATCAGTTAGCAAGGAGGATCGGACAGGTCAAGAGCGTAGAGTTAAACCCTGCTAGGCTTTTTGAAGGGAACTATATCGGGGTACGAGCCAAGATAAAGGTTGGTGAACCCCTGGTTCGTTTCACCCCGTTAAAAATCAGTGGGGAGGAGATCATGTTGCTGCCAGTAAAGTATGAGAAGATTGGTTTCTTTTGTGAGGTATGTGGAATTATGGGGCATAGCTTGGAAGAGTGTGGCGATGGTGTTCATGGCACTGACGAAATTGAATATGGCCAATGGATGATAGCAAAAAGGAGAGTTATACCTTCCTACCAGTACAGCCAAGCCAGTTATTCAAATCCACCTCGGAACCAGGGACGGAGATCGGCGAGGGACGCAAGAGCAACTCCCACAGCTAGGAAATGCTCCTCACATGAGGCTGATCTAAGTGATAGTGAGAACATAGAGGACACAGCTGAGAGTCCAATGAAAACGAGTCCGGATGGACAGGAGGATGGAGTGGAAGCACAACCACTCATGGTTGTTTTGCCAGCAAAGAAGAAGCTGGATTTGTCTACTACATCATCTGCCGATGATGGAGCTGGGGTGGCGGATGCGATTACATCTGAGAGGGTTCCACCACCCCCGCATGGTTATGTGGCGCCTCGGGACAGGAAGAAGCATCGAACGGGATCGTCTCCCCTAAAGAAGACAGACTCACAGAGCGAGTTGGCGGGCTCCTTAGAGGAGCGCCGCCGGGCTCAATGAGTATACTTTGTTGGAACTGTCGAGGGGCTGGTAGACCTGAGACAGTTCGTGAGCTTCGCAACTTTGCGAGGCAGTTTTCTCCACTAGTGTTGTGTGTGATCGAGATTCGACTCCCTGGAGGCCGAGTTGAGAATCTAGCGAGTTCACTAGGGTTTGATAGTTCTTTTGCTGTTAGTAGTTGTGGAAGGAGTGGAGGTATTGGTATGTTTTGGAACAATACAATAAACCTTGAGACTTTTGGTTACTCAAACTATCACATTGATTCTGTAATAACAGTGCCAGGGACTTCCCAATGGAGGTTAACGGTGGTCTATGGTGAAGCGCGAGTTGAGAATAGAAATATAACTTGGGACCTTATGAGATCCTTGTCTTCTGCCAGCACACGTCCATGGTTATGCATTGGCGATTTCAATGAGGTTTTGCGCTTGGATGAGTACGAAGGGTCGAGCTATCGTAGTTTGACACAGGTGACTGGTTTTAGAGATGCAGTTGATGTTTGTGGTCTGAATGATCTTGGTTTTTCAGGAACAAAGTGGACTTTTGAAAGAAGAGTGGCAAGAGGAACATATACCCGTGTCCGTCTAGATAGAGCTCTAGCGGATGGGGAATGGAGCACGCTATTTCCGCACTCAAACCTGTCACATAGAGTCACAGCCACTTCAAATCACAATCCAATCCTGCTCGAGTTGGATGGTGACCCGCCTGGCACCCATCCCTACAGCAAATAATTCAGATATGAGGTGATGTGGGAGGCGCATGATGGGTTCCAGGAGGAGATACAACAACACTGGCAAGGTCCGGGGGCCACAACAGTTCGAGGACTTAAAGCTAAGCTTGATTCATTGTCTAAAGGACTTCGCCGGTGGGACAAAAACACCTTCGGCAACGTACGCTCTGAGATTAAGCGACTGAATGTGGACCTGGCAATACTTCAGGAGGATCCAGCCCGCCCTGGTCCTACTCACCGTGAGATCAAAATAAAGGACAGACTAGCAGAACTATACCATCGAGAGGAAATCATGTGGCGACAAAGATCCCGCATTACCTGGCTTGCGGCAGGAGACAAGAACACCAAATTCTTTCATTTGCGAGCCAGTAAAGGGTGTCGCAAAAATAGAATCAAATCACTAGTAAGGGAGGATGGTTGTGTGGTCGACGATGAAACGGAGTTGGAGCACATGGCAACTGATTTCTATCACCACCTTTACACGTCCGAGGGTACAGCTGATATGGAAGCAGTCACTAGTACAGTCCCGAGACGAGTGACTGATGCAATGAACCAACACCTGACCTCCGAGTATACCAAAGAAGAGGTTAAAACAGCCTTGTTTCAGATGGCCCCTACGAAAGCTCCGGGAGCGGATGGGTTTCCGCCCATTTTTTTCAGCGATATTGGAGTGTCTATGGTGATGAGATCACGAACATCATACTGAAAATACTGAAAGGTGAGGAAGAGATACATGGCCTAAATGAGACTATCTTGGTTCTTCTACCAAAGGTAAACAATCCTACCTTGCTTGCTCAGTTCCGTCCTGTCAGCCTATGTAATGTCATTTATAAAATAGCCTCCAAAGTCCTGGCTAATAGGTTAAAAAACATCCTGCTGGAAATCATATCAGAGCAGCAGTCTGCGTTTGTAGGAGGCAGGCTGATCACAGACAATATCATCTCGGCATACGAATGCCTTCATTTCATTAAACGAAATAAGTCAAAACAGAATGGGTTTTGTGCTTTGAAACTAGACATGATGAAAGCATGTGATCGCCTTGAATGGGACTATCTGAAAGCCATGATGCTAGGTCTGGGGTTTGCTCCATATTGGATTGCTACAATCCTAAAGATGGTGAGTTCAGTATAGTTTTATGTATTATTCAATGGAAAAAAGTTGGAACAATTCAAACCTACAAGGGGAATTCGACAGGGAGATCCTTTGTCACCCTACCTTTTCTTGATAGCAGCAGAGGGCCTTTCGTGCCTCCTAAAATCTCAGAACGAGTCATCGCCTTCCTATGGAATAAAAGTGGCGCCAATGGCCCCTTCGGTCAGCCACCTACTCTTTGTCGATGATAGCCTGTTGTTTTTCAAGTCAAGTAGTGAGGGCGCCACTGCCATATCTTCACTGTTGGAAACTTATTGTAGAGCATCAGGACAGAAAGTTAATCAAGCAAAATCATCGGTGTTCTTCAGCAGAGGATGTGCACCAATGCTAAAAGAGTCCATTAAAACTATCCTCAACGTGCAGAATGAAAGCTTGAATGAAAAGTATCTGGGCATGCCCACTGATGTGGGAAGTAGCAAGAATGGCGCCTTCAAGTATCTAAAGGACAGGGTCTGGAGCAAGGTCAAAGGTTGGCTGGAGAAAATGCTATCATCTGGAGGGAAGGAGGTGCTAATTAAATCTATTGCGCAAGCCATCCAGGTCTTTTCGATGGCATGTTTCAAACTGCCGCGGGGGTTATGTCTTCATATCAATTCGGTGATCCGTAAGTTCTGGTGGGGGAGTAAGAATGGAGAAAGGAAAACATGTTGGGTATCCTGGGAAGTAATGACCCGCCCCAAGTATGAAGGTGGACTGGGGTTTAGGGATATAGAACTCTTCAACATCGCCCTCCTGGCAAGACAAGCATGGCGGCTTCTTAAATCTCCGGAAACACTCAGTGCTAGGATCCTTAAAGCACGATATTTTCCCTCCTCTGGATTTTTGGAAGCAGAACTGGGCAACAATCCTTCGCAGATTTGGCGGGCAATCATGGAAGGGAAAGAGGCCCTCAAGGTTGGACTGATTAGAAGAATTGGAGATGGCACAGGCACTAACATCTAGAATCAGAATTGGTTACCTAAGGAGGCTTCTATGCGCCCAATATCATGCCTTACGACTCACAGACCTATGATGGTGTCGGAGTTAATTGATAACACAGCTGCTAAGTGGAAACATGAGGTGGTCAATGCAACCTTCCTTCCAATTGATGCAGGTGTGATCTTAAACATACCCCTCCCTACCAGACAAAGCTCGGACTACTGGGCATGGTCACAAGAAAAGAAGGGACAGTTTACTGTCAGATCGTGTTACCGTATGCTCATCACGACGAAGTTAAGAAGAGAAGCATGGTTAGAGGGGCGTGGAGGCCCTGCCGGTAGTACCAGAGAAAGAAAGTGCTCGGATAAACTCTGACATATCCAAGTGCCGTCGAAGATCAAGGTATTTCTATGGAGACTTGCATGCTCTTCTCTCCCTACAGCGGATGTGCGCCACCACCGGCATATGCCATCGACACCTTCTTGTGCAATATGTGGCGCCGCAGACTCGTGGTTCCATTCGTTGATCACATGATCTATGGCTCGATGTGTATGGGCGCTACATGATCAACAGCTGGTTGAACACATGCGAGCTACTGCGGAACCGTATGCTCGCTCCTGGTTATTCAGTATGTTTGCTTCTATCTCTCAGGAAGAACTGACTCGCATGACAGTCACCTTGTGGGCAATCTGGTATGCACGAAGAAAGCTCATTCATGAGGGAGAGCACCAGAGTCCTGCAGCAACCTTTTCTTTCGTTACCAGATTCATTGATGAGCTGAGGGAGACAAGACCGGTACGGCCGTTATCGCATGCTAGAGCGACCCAGGCAACAGCAACAGGTTGGAGACCACCACCGTTGGGTTTTGCAAAGATCAACGTCGATGGGGCAGTCTACAAAACCCCTCATATTGGCGCGGTTAGTGCAGTTTGCCGGGATGACCAGGGGAAGTACCTGGGTGCATCGGCCGTGGTGTTTCATGGGCTCACTGATCCTCACATTCTGGAAACCTTGGCATGTCGGGAAGCACAAGCTCTAGCAAGGGACCTTCTCCTCCAGAATATCGTCGTTTCCTCAGACTGTCTCACAGCTGTAATGGAGATCAACTCGGGCACACATGGAATCACTGGCCCAATAGTGGAGGAAGTTAAGGATGGCAATTCAGATTTTCAACATATTTCTTTTGTTCATGAAGGGAGAGTTTCTAATAGGGAAGCTCATCTCCTAGCTAAGCATGCTTTGCATTTGGGGGAAGGACGCCATTTGTGGCTCCTACAACCCTTCGATTTACATGTAATTCCTGAACTTCGTATTATTGGTCAATAAAGCAAAGCATTTACCCCTAAAAAAACTGATAGATTATCCCGATAAGGACAAGTATAACCGACGGATAGATCGGCTAACCTTGCCGCATGCTGCACACGCAATCTCCTCAGGTTCTAGTCGATCTCTTCCCTGATTGGCAACAAATCAGGAAGGTCGACGGCGCTCCGCCCGCTGTGTCTAACCATTATATTTGGTTGATGACGTGATTAATGGAAGAACATACTCCCTCCTTTTCGGTTTATAAGGCTCAAATCTGAAATCTCATCAACCAAGGTGAGTTGTGAGTGGATGACACTAATTAACTAGCCAATGAAATATTTTTTATATACTCAATTTCCAAGACAATAAATGTAGCATCCTCCTTCTCATTGGATTTGCATGATGGATGTAGAAAACGATGCATGTATAGCCACTCATCTTCTTTCTCTAAACTCTATAAATTAAATATGACGTGGGACTCAAAGCACTCTAACTTAATTAGATTTAAAATGAGCCTAACATAATGAAAATCTAAAAAATTAAGATGAGCCATGCAAACTGGAAAGGAGGGAGTAACGTGGTTTCCCAGATTCCATCTACTGTACCTCCTTTGCAATAAAAAAACGTCCCACTCCCACCTTATACAGGTTTGTCTGAACATTCATTTTTTTTTTCATGAAAGTTTCATCCTCGTACAACTCTCTGTCTTGCGCATCAATTGCTCATTTTGATTCAGATTAGAAAGCATGAACTCCGATTTTTGTTCATGACTTGTAAGTAGCACTAACAAAATCTTGATATTTTTTATTTTCTAGCCATCCAGGTGATCAGGTGCTTGTTGCGTGCCTTTGCTTTGCATTTTATTTATTTAATCCACAGTGCTTTCAATTTCGTCTATCACATGTTTGCGTGCCATCTCTTTCCATGACTGTTCCAGTAATTAGCAAGACTGCTCCTAGTTTTGCAAGATGCCATCTAGAAAGTATCCAACTGGTAATGAGAAAAGAAAAGGAGAAAATAAGCTATTGACATTTTTATTAGAATAGATACAAGTGCTTGGAATTCTAAGGAATTATCTTTGGTTGTTGTTAAAGAACAGCTTAGGTAGGATGATAATAATTTTGGTGGCGTGAAAGTTTACCGAATTTACCTAATATAGAGAATATATAAGTGTCCATGGACAGGAGCGAACAACTTTTACAACGAATGTTCATTATCTCGTACTTATTATGTATACTCTAGATCACAAGGCAACATATATTTTAGCGTACGTAATTTTTTCTTCAAGAATTATCTTTACCTAATAATAATAATAACATAATATAATATAATAATAATATATATATATAATAATAATAATAATAATAATAATAATAATAATAATCTATATCTATACCTAATAATAAAGCGGCTATTGCTTCCGTCGGAAAACCCACCACGGTATTTTTATAAAAAAGCCTTTGTATTTTTTGTTATTCAACCCGCGCTTCATCATTTATCTACAACGCAAAAGGAAAAAACGACTCGCTGCAAAAATTATACCCGTACGCATCGCCTACTCCCGTCGACCCTGGGCCACCCTGGCTTGTGCCCAGGCCGCCGCCACACCACTCGCCGCCGCGGCTGACCTCAACCGCCACCGTTGCTGATCTCAACCCACCCGCCTCCGCGGTTGTATCTCTCCCCGCTCACTGCCCCCGTTGCGGCGCTCGAGCGCATCGCGTCGACCCTGGTCCACCCTAGCATGTGCCTAGGCCGCTGCCACACCACTCGCCGCCGCGGCCGACCTCAACCACCACTGATGTCGATCTCAACCCACCCGCCTTCGCGGTCGTACCTCTGCCCGCTTGCTGCCCCCGTTTCGGCGCTCGAGCACAGCTTCTCGATCAAATCAATGCGACAGCTACAGCGACTTGGGATGATGCGTCTGCTCGATGCAGAACGGTGGCGGCGCGCGGATAAGGCGCGGCGGAGCGAAGTACTTGCACGTGGAGGCGGGCCTCCATGGCTCACACGGGGAACTCCGAGGTTATGGCGCGACAACGGCGACTCCTTGTGGCTAGATAGAGGCGCCTAACCCTTGCTTCCCTCATCGTATCCCCTCCTCCGGCAGGAACTCATCATCTGGTGAGATCCCCTCCCCATGCCTCCAACCGTGTGTCAAGCATCGATAAAAAATTTTGTTTTGTGAGAATTTGTTTGCTGATGAATGAATGTATGGAATGTAAGATTGCATTGTTGTAGAGAGAGAGAATGAAACACCACCTTCAGTTTGTCATCTGATCCCACATTCTCTATCCCATGAGTGAAATAAGATAACAGTCCATTGATCAATTCACGTAGCCTCTTTATTTTACTTTGCTTGTCCCGCTTAATTTCTCATCATAGTGGAATTAATAATGGACAGGTTGATTTCTCAATAAAATAGGATAGGACTGACTACATTAATTAGTTAGCTTATTATTTTAATAAATCAAAATAATTATAAAAAGATTAAAAGCGTGTGGGTTTTTTTTCTCCCGTTGCAACGCACGGGCCCTTTTGCTAGTAATAATAAAGAGGCTATCGCTTCCGTCGGAAAACCCACCGAGATGATTTTACAAAAAGCCCTTACTATTTATGACATTAAACTCGTAGTATATATCAAATATTTTTTTAAATACTCATATCTTTTAAACCGTAACTTCAAATTTAACATATTATATATGAAATTTGATTAGAAAAATATGTAGAATTTAAATATGATATTATTTTATCTGTTAAACGTTTAATAAAAATACTATCTAGGATGCAATCTTAATAAATGAGTCATTATTCGTCTTTCTTTCATACCGGTACTCATCCGGGTTGGGGATGAACACGTCAACAAAATCAGGATTAGAGATGAAACTGAAGGTCACTTGGCTGATTCTTTGTACGTATTAAATCTACATGCAAGCCGTGTTAAAATAGAAGACATGTTAAATTTTGAACTGCATTTTTGTAGGATAAGACCATCTTTATTTGTGTCGTAACTATAAATTTTCAGATTATAGACAAGCCGTGTTAAAATAGAAGACCTGTGAAATTTTGAACTGCATTTTTGTAGGATAAAACCATCTTTATTTGTGTCGTAACTACAAATTCTCAGATTATAGATCATTTTTTATAAAATAAGAACGTATGGTATTTTTTTATCCCGTTGCAACGCATGGGCCTTTTGCTAGTATTAGTAATGTAAATACCCAGCGCCTTTGTGCCGCTCCCGCCGCTGGGCCTTTGCGAGGCCTTCATAGCTCGGCCTCCTGCGACGCGACACGATCTCATCGATCTGTTCAGACTCGAACAAGCGGTAAGCCTATCGACGAGATTTGTTCCTCTTTTTTTCTCCGTAACAAACCCAACGCGACCGCTTTCGAACTTCAGCGGACACGACGACCTTATCCAGCCGAAAACCTTCGCAACCCGCCGATCGATCGCTTCAACCAACGTGTTTGTTTGCGATCGCGACAAATTTATGGGCACGACATCCAGATCTTACCCGTTTCCTTTTTTTCTCGCGGGAAAAAGTTGAGGTTCGATCACCGACACCTGACGTTCAAATCATTCTATCGTGATCTCTGTCTAACCTATTACTACTAGCTTATAACTAGGTGTGACTCTCTCTCCCACACACACATACAGTCAGATACACGCACAGGCACATACATAGAAAGAGGGGGACATAAACGCAAAAATTAAGAGCGTCTACAGCAGACTCCTCAAATCCGTCTAAAACGTCCGAGCAACCCGTTCGATCACTGATCGGTCACAAAAAGTCGACCCAGCCGGACATTTCATACTCATCTCAAACGCCCGGACTGGTCGGCGTTCCTTATATCCATCTCAAATATAAGGACGATTTGAGTGCTCGCTGACACATCTGGGCACGTCCGGTCAGTCCGCCACGTAGGACGTGACCCCATCCGAGATCACCTTTTTCCTTTCTTTATTCATTATATTTTTCTCTCTTTTCTTCTTCATCAATTACGTGCAAGTGACGGTACATATTAGGGCGGGAATGGAGGAGCCCACGCGCGCCCGGGCATGCCCGCCACGTCGGACCCGATAGCCCGAACCTACCGTAAATTGCACCAAATCCACCCAGCAGAACTGTCGGATCCATTTCCTGTTTTCCTCTCCTCTTCCTTGTTCGTCTCGCAACTTCACCTCCGTGCGCGCTCCGTCGCCTAGTAGCATGTGCCACCCCAACCACTCGGTCAAAGGGATCATCTCTCCCGACATCTCCGCGCAGGACGTCGTCGCCGGCCCAAAAGACACTAGGTATGTCCGGCAACTCTCTGGCGGTGCCTTGCATCAGATGTGTTCGACAGAATGTGTGACCGGATTTGTTGGTCAAATTTTTAGGAGAAACTGCCCCGAAGGTTTGCGAGGAATGTACTAAGGTCACACAAAAGAGACCACCATCATACTACAGGCGGTGGCATTACCTGACTTATGGATTTGGCATGCTTTCTTTGGAATGTTAGGTTCTCACAATGACATCAACGTGCTTCAACGATGTCCGGTGTTCAGGAGGCTTTGCAACGGGGAATCACCTCCATGCAGTTACACCGTCAACGGTCGAGACTACAACATGGGATACTATCTTGCCGATGGCATATATCCTGAGTGGGTTGCATTTGTGAAGACCATATCCAAACCACATGGCAGAAAACAAAAGCACTTCGCAACAATGCAGGAATCAGCTAGGAAGGATGTGGAGAGGACTTTTGAAGTGCTCCAAGCGTGTTGGGACATTGTTCGCGGGGCTGCAATGATGTGGGAGCAAGAAACTTCGTGATAGGTGATGACATGTTGTGTTATTTTGCATAATATGATCATCGAGGATGAGGGTGATGGTGTAGCCCAAACCAACGATTTTGAAACACGTGGAGTACAAGTTGAAATCCGTGAAGATCAAAATGCAATGCAGCTTATGAATTATCTGCATATGCATCAGAATCTCCGAGATCATCCGCCAACGATGTAATTGTTGATCTATATAACACGCACGCGTCCCTAACTCAAAGGCATACGCTTCACCTCTTTTGTTTCATGGTAATCAAAGCCTACCTCGGATTCATCCATGGCGAGCTCCTTCTCCGCAAATTCCTTTCTCTCATCTTCGTTTGCACATAACGCAACCGAGAAGCTTACGAGAGGGAACAAGGCCTTATAGCGTGCCACCGTGCTCTCCACCATCAGGGGAGCGCAGATGGAAAACTTCCTCGACACCGATTAGGCGGCTCCACACATGACCATTGAGGCCACCGCTGACGACGGCAAAACGAATACCAAGGCCTCAAACCGTGAGTTTGGTGTCTGGTAGCGAGATCAACATGTTTTCTCTTACCTGCTGACCACGCTATCGCGCGAGATGGCTGCCCAAGTGGCAACTTGCCACACCACAGCGGAGCTGTGGAACACCGTGCAAGGGATGCTTCAACCGCATGCCCGAGCGCAAACCGTCAACTTCAGAATTGCCCTAGCCAATCTTCAAAATGGCAACTCCACCATCACTAAGTATGTTGGTAAGGTCCAAACTCTGTGTGATGAATTGATTGCTTCAGGAAAGAGGGTGGACGAGGAAGAGGTGATCTCCCACATCCTTGCTGGGCTCGACGAGGAATTCGATCCGGTGGTATCAGCCATGTGCTCCCGGGTCGAGCCCGTGAGGGTCCCAGAGCTGTACTCACAGCTCGTGAGCTTTGAGACCCCCTTGAAACTTCGCGGCAGGTCCTCTCATTCGTTTTCAAACGTGGCGGCGCGTGTACGCGGCTTCAACAAGAACGGCAACGGCGGCGCCAACGGTGACTGTGGTCACGGTCGTGGCGGCGACCACGGTCAAGCAGCGATCGCGGGCGCGGTCGCGGCAAAATGGGAGGACATGATGGAGGTAGTGGGAACTACAACAACAATCCCTATGCCAAGCCGACGTGCCAGATCTATGGCAAACCCGACCATCACGCGTGGAAGTGCTCGAAACGCTACGACTCCGCATATCAAGGGAGAGAAGAGCGCTCGACGAACATGACTGCTCCTCAGTATGGGGTTGACACCAACTGTTATATGGACAGTGGTGCAACCGACCATATTACTAGCGACCTGGAGAAGCTAACCGTCCGGGAAGGTACACCGGCAACGAGCAAATCCATACTACAAACGGATCATGTATGTTTATTTATCATTTTGGTCATACAACTATTTATACCCCGTATCGTAATCTTCATCTAAACAGTGTTCTTCATGTTCCGGAGGCAACCAAAGATTTGATTTCCGCAAGTAAACTTGCTCTTGATAATGATACTATCATTGAAATGCACCCTCACTTTTTTCTCATAAAGGATCTGGAAATGAGGAGGGTTCTTCTTCAAGGCAGGGGTAGAGGAGGTCTTTACCCTGTCAAACACCCGGGGAAAAACATCCAGAAGCAAGTGCTCAATGTCACCAAACCATCACTGGATAGGTGGCATCGACATTTAGGTCACCCTTCTTCCATTGTTGTTAGGAAGATATTTAGTGAAAATAAACTCCCGTATGTTAATAATGATGATAATAAGCTTGTATGTGACGCGTGTCAAAAAGGCAGAAGTTGCCAATTATCTTATCCTCAACCTTTGAGTGAATCAAAATTTCCTTTGGAACTTATTTTCTCTGATGTGTGGGGTCCTGTTGTCGAAACAGTAGGTAGAAAAAAAATACGATGTGAGTTTCATTGATGATTTTAATTAATTCACCTGGATCTATCTCATCAAGCACAAATCTGAAGTCTTTCAGAAGTTTCATGATTTTCAATATCTTGTGGAACAATGTTTTGATCGAAAAAATCTTGCTCTTCAAACCAATTGGGGAGGAGAGTATGAAAAACTGAATTATTTCTTTACTAGAATTGGCATCTCACATCATGTTTCATGCGCTCATGCTCCCAAGCAAAGCGGGTCAGATGAGCACAAACATCGTCATATCGTTGAAGTTGAGCTATCTTTGCTTGCTCAAGCCTCTATGCCCTTGAAGTTTTGGGATGAGGTGTTTCTTGCTACCACCTACTTAGTCAATAGGATGCCAAGTAAAGTTATAAAACATGAAACTCCTCTCACTAGATTATTTGGTGTGACTCCCAATTACTCCTCTCTTCGAGTGTTTGGATGTGCTTGTTGGCCCAACTTGCGCCCGTACAATACCCACAAACTTCAATTTCATTTCAAGCAATGTGCTTTCCTTGGATATAGTAACTTGCACAAAGGCTACAAGTGCCTTAATATCTCCACATGACGTGTTTATATTTCCATGGTGTAGTGTTTGATAAACATGTCTTTCCCTTTTCCACTCTTCATCCTAATGCCTGCGCTCACCTATGAGCTGAAATCCTCTTACTACCCCCCATCTACTCAATCCTACTAATCATGGGGGCGAAACAGTTGATAATCATATGATTAATAGTACTACTAATGATGGGTCTGATGCAGATAGTCGTGGTGAAAAAATGCAAGAGAAGCCGCTAGTTTCGATCATCATTTTATGCAGCACAACAGTCCAAACAACACCAGAATCCACCCTGGCATGGAACACGAGGGAGATCATCCTGTGCCCCCCAGTCCTGAGAGATCTGGCGGCGGCATGGAATCTGGTGCCCACTAGAAGACAGATGCATCATCAAATGCGCCTGGCGCATTCACTCCGCGTGGCACGAGCAGCCCACCCATGGGCGACACGCGGTCTGGATGAGGCGCGTGGTCGGATGGAACCACGTCTGGCTCGTCTCCATCACGCCATAACTAGGGGGCATCGACTCCCGGGCGTGTGTCGCCCGTACGCGGGTCCGGCATCGAGAGCACAACACTTGGGGGAATTCCCATGCCCAACCAGCAGCCCAAGTGACTGCAGGATCTTCTGTGCCCGTGGAATCTGAGCGCCCCAGTACACGGTCACAAAGAGGTATTTTCAAGCCACTAGTTCCTAAGGATGGAACGGTCAGGTATGACAAAAATTTCAAGATCGTAAACTTTGTTGCTACTAGAGAACCACGAGACTTATCTGAAACATTAGATGATAAAAATTGGAAACATGCTATGGAGGTAGAGTATGATGCGCTTATGAAAAATCAAACATGGCATCTAGTCTCACCTAAATAGGGAAGAAACATTATATATTGCAAATGGGTGTATAAAATTAAAAGAAACTCTGATGGAACGTTAGACAGATACAAAGCTAGGATAGTAGCTAAAAAATTTAAAGAGCACTATGGCATAGACTACGAGGACACCTTTAGTCGAGTTGTTAAAGCAGCTACTATTAGAATTGTTCTGTCTATTGTTGTCTCCAGGGGATGGACTTTTCGCCAATTGAATGTACAGAATGCGTTTTTACATGGCATTCTCGAGGAAGAGTTGCATATGAGGCAACCACCTGGTTTTGTGGATGGCACTAAACTACAGTATGTGTGCAAATTGGACAAAGCACTATATGGTTTGAAACAGGCACCTAGAGCCTGGTACTCACGACTAAGCACAAAACTGCAACAACTTGGTTTTCGGCCTTCAAGAGGAGATACTTCCTTGTTCTTCTTCAGGAAAGTGAAGGTGATCATTTATATGTTTATTTATGTAGATGACATAATTGTTGCTAGCTCCTCGCAAGAAGCCACCTCAACTTTACTTAAAACCCTGAAAAGTGATTTTGCTCTCAAGGATTTGGGAGAATTACATTACTTTTTAGGTATTGAGGTAAAAAAAAGGTACATGCATGATGGTATATTGTTAACTCAAGAAAGGTATGCTAAGGATATACTTAAGCATGTAGGCATGAAAGATTGTAAACCCTCGAGTACACCTTTGTCTACAAGAGAAAAATTGTCATTGCATGAAGGAGAATTATTGAGTCCAGAAGAAGGAACTAAATACACGAGTGTGGTTGGTGCACTTCAATACTTAACTCTGACTAGACCTGATATATCATTCTCTGTTAACAAGGTTTGTCAGTTTTTGCACTCTCATACTTCACTATATTGGACAGTAGTAAAACAGATCTTGAGATATGTTCAAGGGAGTGCTAGTACTTGACTCAAAAGATGCAAGTCGTCTTCAACTACTGTAAGTGCCTTTTCTGATGCAGATTGGGAAGGATGTCCTGATGACAGAAGGTCTACTGATGGATTTGTTGTTTTCCTTGATTCTAATCTTATATCATGGAATGCAAAGAAACAAGCAACAGTCTCTCGCTCTATTACTGAAGCAAAATATAAGTCTCTTGCAAATGCAACAGCTGAGGTAATGTGGATGGAAACTTTGCTAGATGAGCTAGGAGTTGAACGACCACATGTCTCTTGTTTATGGTGTGATAATTTTGAAGCAACTTATCTTTCTGCCAATCCAGTATTTCATGGAAGGACAAAACACATAGAGATTGACTTTCATTTTGTCAGAGAAAGAGTTGCTAGAAAATTGTTGGAAATCAGGTTTATTCCAACAGGAGATCAAGTGGCAGATGGGTTTACAAAGCTCTTGCATATTCAACAACTACAAGCCTTCAAAAACAACCTAAACCTTGACACGTTCATGTTAAGGAAGGATGTTAAACAATAGGCTTGTAGATATTTGTGTAATTTTGTAACGTGACATTTGTCACGATGATGTACGTAGTGTGAGTGTGCGTTGAGTTGTAACCGCTAGGTAGTTGTTTAGATATGATCCTAATCTTGTATAGCTTGAGTAGGGGTCAAGACTAGATAACCACCTGCCAACGATGTAATTGTTGATCTATATAACACACACGCGTCCCTGCCTCGAAGGCATAAGCTTCACCTTTTTTCTTTCATTGGTAACCGTGGGTAGAAATCGAGAAGGTTGAAGCCTTGTGAGGGATTATATACAAAGATTTTTAATTCATAGACCGATATAACCTTAAAAAGTCTAGACCCATGTGTTTAGGTATATGCCGCAAAGCCCGAAATCAAAATCAAGCTCGCTGACTAGAGCCAAAAATAACTGTCATTATGTTCTAATAATCTCTTCGGTCGCTGCCCTCCAAAAGTAAGATTATGAATATGTAATCTTCATAAGTAAATAAATAAATGTTAGTGTATAATTGAAGAATGCTGCTAAAATTCAACGAAATAGCTATCCGGCGAACATTTGCTCGGGACAAAATCCCAGCTATCGCTCCCAAAGTCGTGTGGTCGGGATCAGACATCTGTAGTTTTACACCAGAAACTCCCGCGATTAAAACAATCTGGCATGACAGTTTTGTTAATTGCCACTGCGTGTTGTGCTGTTTGCAAATGCCATCTTGGCTAGCGAACGATTGCTGGCTTATTGGCATCCAAACCATCCCAGACAAACAAATGAAGAATGCAGAACATGTTTCCTTTTCTTCTAGAAAATATACTACCATGAGGAAAAAAGTGATAAACTATTACGCCCTCGATAACTTAGAGCAACTTTAATGGGGCGACCCATTTCGTCCGCCGTCGTCCGTTTGGGTCGGCGCGGATAAAAATAATGGTTCAACGCGTCGACTCATTGCCAAAACGCGTTCGCGCCAACCCATTTCCGACCTAAATTTGGGAGTGAAATGCGTCTTCGCGTCCGCGCGCGTCCCCTCGGTGTCCGCCCCCAACCACCGCGGTCAACATTATTTATGACGGCCGCCATCCTCGGGCCCACGCGTCAGCGACCGCGGCTGGCCTTTTTTAATCTGAGCGTGCGGTGGGTTCCGCCATCTTCTTCCAAAAGACGCCCGACCACATCCAACCACCTCCTCGGCGACCAAAACTCTAGCACACCATGACCGGCGGCTTCCCAAAAAAGGACTGTTGGAAATATGCCCTAGAGGCAATAATAAAATGGTTGTTATCATATTTCCTTGTTCATGATAATCGTCTATTGTTCATGCTATAATTGTATTAACAGGAAACAGTAATACATGTGTGAATAAATAGATCACAATGTGTCCCTAGCAAGTCTCTAGTTGGCTAGCTCGTTAGTCAATAGATGATCATGGTTTTCTGATCATGGGCATTAGATGTCATTGATAACGAGATCACGTCATTGGGAGAATGATGTGATGGACAAGACCCAATCCTAAGCATAGCACTAGATCGTATTGTTCGTATGTTAAAGCTTTTCTAATGTCAAGTGTCTTTTCCTTCGACCGTGAGATTGTGCAACTCCCGGACACCGTAGGAGTGCTTTGGGTGTATCAAACGTCACAACGTAACTAGGTGACTATAAAGGTGCACTACGGGTATCTCTGAAACTGTATGTTGGGTTCGTACGAATCGAGATCGGGATTTGTCACTCCGTGTGACGGAGAGGTATCTCCGGGCCCACTCGGTAGAACATCATCATGAGCTCAATGTGACTAAGGAGTTAGTCACACGATGACGTGCTACGGAACGAGTAAAGAGACTTACCGGTAACGAGATTGAACAAGGTATTGGTATACCGACGATCGAATCTCGGGCAAGTTCTATACCGACAGATAAAGGGAATTGTATACGGGATTGATTGAATCCTTGACATCGTGGTTCATCCGATGAGATCATCGTGGAGCAAGTGGGAGCCACCATGGGTATCCTGACCCCGCTGATGGTTATTGGCCGGAGAGGTGTCTCGGTCATGTCTGCCTGTCTCCCGAACCCGTAGGGTCTACACACTTAAGGTTCAGTGACGCTAGGGTTATAAGGAATTGTTATACGAGGTTATTGAAAGTTGTTCGGAGTCCCGGATGAGATCCCGGACATCACGAGGAGCTCCGGAATGGTCCGGAGGTAAAGATTGATATATAGGACGGATGGTTTCGGACACCGGAAGTGTTTCGGGCATCACCGGTAACGTACCGGGACCACCGGGACCACCGGAGGTGGCCCCGGGGGTCCACCGAAGCGGGGCAACGACCCCGGGAGGTAAGGTTGGCCAAGTAGAGGAGGGAACCAGCCCCTAGGTGGGCTGGTGCGCCTCCCCACTCAGCCGCAGGGTGCGCCATACCCCTCCTTCCCCCCTTGGCCGCCGCACCAGCCCCATCTAGGGCTGCCGCCCCCCAGGAGAGGGAAACCCTCAAGGGGGCGCAGCCCCTCCCTCCCCCTATATATAGTGAGCACTTTTGTCCATTGTAGATCATACTTTTGCCTCTTCCTCGGCGCAGCCCTGCCCTTCTTCCTCCTCCTCTCTGCCGGTGCTTGGCGAAGCCCTGCCGGGAGACCTCATCTCTTCATCCACACCACGCCGTCGTGCTACTGGAGTTCTTCCCCAACCTCTCCCTCCTCCTTGCTGGATCAAGGTGCGGGAGACGTCACCGGGCTGCACGTGTGTTGAACGCGGAGGTGCCGTAGTTCGGCACTAGATCGGAATCACACCGCGATCTGAATCGCTGCGAGTACGACTCCATCAACCGCGTTCTAGTAACGCTTCCGCTTAGCGATCTTCAAAGGTATGAAGATGCTCTTACCGCTCTCTCGTTGCTGGTCTCTCCATAGGAAGATCTGAATATGCGTAGGAAAATTTTGAATTTATGCTACGTTACCCGATAGTGGCATCCGAGCCAGGTTTTCTATGCGTAAATTCTATGCACGAGTAGAACACAAAAGTTGTGGGCGATGATTTGTCAATTTGCTTGCCGCTACTAGTCTTATTCTTTTCCGGCGGTTTTGTGGGATGAAGCGGCCCGGACCGACTTTACACGTACGCTTACATGAGACTGGTTCCACCGGCAGACATGCACACCGTGCATAAAGGTGGCTAGCGGGTGTCTGTCTCTCCTACTCTAGTCGGATTGGATTTGATGAAAAGGGTCCTTATGAAGGGTAAATAGCTTTGACATATCATCGTTGTGGCTATCACATAGGTAAGAAGGCGTTCTTGCTAGAAACCCAAATCAGCCATGTAAAACTTGCAACAACAATTAGAGGACGTCTAACTTGTTTTTGCAGGGTTTGACATGTGATGTGATATGGCCAAAGTTGTGATGTTGCATGTATGATGTATGAGATGATCATGTTATTGTACTAGGTTTCACGACTTGCATGTCGATGAGTATGAAAACCGGCAGGAGCCATAGGAGTTGTCTTAATTTATTGTATGAGATACAACGCCATGTGCTTACTACTTTTACTTCATTGCTAACGGTTAGCTATAGTAGTAGTGATAGTAGTAGTTGGCATGACGACTTCACGGAGACACGATAATGGAGATCATGATGATGGATGTCATGGTGTCACGCCGGTGACGATGATGATCATGCGATGCCTGAAGATGGAGATCGAAAGGGCAAAGATGATAATGGCCATATCATGTCACTATATGATTGCATTGTGATGTTTATCATGTTTTTCATCTTATTGCTTAGAACGACGGTAGCATAATAAGATGATCCCTCTTAAAATTTCGAGAACATATTCCCCTAAGTGTGCACCGTTGCGAAGGATCGTTGTCTCGAAGCACCACGTGATGATCGGGTGTGATAGATTCTAACGTTCGCATACAACGGGTGTAAGCCAGATTTACACATGCGAAACACCTAGGTTGACTCGACGAGCTTAGCATGTACATACATGACCTCGAATACAAGAGACCGAAAGGTCGAACATGAGTCATATGGTTGAATACGATCAGCATGAAGTTGCTCACCATGGTGACTAGTCTGTCTCACGTGATGATCGGACACGGGTTAGTCAACATGGATCATGTATCACTTAGATGACTAGAGGGATGTCGATTTAAGTGGGAGTTCATACTTAATTTGATTAAATGAACTTAATTGTCATGAACTTAGTCTAAAAGTTGCCTTTATATATATTGTAGATGGCCAACGTCAACCTCAATTTCAACGCATTCCTAGAGAAAAACAAGCTGAAAGATGATGGTAGCAACTATGCAGACTGGGTTCGCAACTTGAAGCTCATCCTTCAAGCATCTAAAAAGGCTTATGTCCTTGATGCACCACTAGGTGACCCTCCCGCTCCCGCAGCAGCCCAGGACGTTCTGAACGTCTAGCAAACGCAGAGTGATGACTACTCTCTGGTTAGGTGTGGCATGTTATACAGTTTAGAAACGGGGCTCCAAAGGCGTTTTGAGCAACACGGAGCATATGAGATGTTCCAGGAGATGAAGCTAGTTTTTCAAGCTCATGCCCGTGTCGAGAGATATGAAGTCTCCGACAAGTTTTTTAGCTGTAAGATGGAGGAGAACAGTTCTGTCAGTGAGCACATACTCAAAATGTCTGGGTTACACGGTCGTCTGACTTCACTTGGAGTCGAACTTCCGATGATGCTATAATTGACAGAATCCTCCAGTCTCTCCCACCAAGCTACAAAGGCTTTGTGCTTAACTACAACATGCAAGGGATGGAGAAGACCATTCCCGAGTTGTACTCGATGCTCAAGTCTGTAGAAGTAGAAATCAAGAAAGAGCATCAAGTGTTGATGGTCAACAAGACCACTAGTTTCAAGAAGGGAAAGGGTAAGAAGAACTTCAAGAAAGACGACAAAGCTGTTGCCGCGCCCGGTAAGCCAGATGCCGGGAAGAAGAAAAAGAACGGACCCAAGCCTGAGACTGAGTGCTTCTATTGCAAGGGAAAGGGTCACTAGAAGCTGAACTGCCCCAAATACTTAGCGGACAAGAAGGCCGGCAACGTTAAAGGTATATGTGATATACATGTTATTGATGTGTACCTTACCAGCGCTCGTAGTAGCTCCTGGGTATTTGATACCGGTGTTGTTGCTCACATTTGCAACTCAAAGCAGAAACTGCCGAATAAGCGGAGACTGGCCAAGGACGAGGTGACGATGCGCGTCGGGAATGGTTCAAAGGTCGATGTGATCGTCGTCGGCACGCTACCTCTACATCTACCGTCGGTATTAGTCTTAAACCTTAATAATTGTTATTTAGTACCAGCTTTAAGCACGAACATTGTATCAGGGTCTTGCTTAATGTGAGACGGCTACTCATTTAAGTCAGAGAATAATGGTTGTTCTATTTATATGAGTGATATGTTTTATGGTCATGCTCCGCTGGTGAATGGTTTATTCTTGATGAATCTCGATCGTGATGTTACGCATATTCATAGTATGAGTACCAAAAGATGTAAAGTTGATAATGATAGTCCCACATACTTGTGTCACTGTCGCCTTGGTCATATCGGCGTTAAGCGCATGAAGAAGCTCCATACTGATGGACTATTAGAGTCTCTTGATTTTGAATCATTTGACACATGCGAACCATGCCTCATTGGCAAGATGACTAAGACTCCATTCTCAGGACTAATGGAGAGAGCAACCGACTTATTGGAAATAATACATACTGATGTGTGTGGTCCGATGAACGTTGAAGCTCGCGGTGGCTATCGTTATGTTCTCACTCTCACCGATGATTTGAGTAGGTATGGGTATATCTACTTGATGAAGCACAAATCTGAGACGTTTGAAAAGTTCAAGGAATTTCAGAGTGAGGTTGAGAATCAACGTGACAGAAAAATTAAATGTCTACGATCTCATCGTGGAGGAGAATATTTGAGTCACGAGTTTGGCACACACCTAAGGAAGTGTGGAATCGTTTCACAACTGACGCCGCCTGGCACACCGCAACGCAACGGAGTGTCTGAACGTTGTAACCGCACTTTATTAGATATGGTACGATCTATGATGTCTCTTACCGACTTACCGCTATCATTTTGGGGATACACATTAGAAACTACAGCATTCACTTTAAATAGGGCACCGTCTAAATCCGTTGAGACGACACCGTATGAACTATGGTTTGGCAAGAAACCTAAGTTGTCGTTTCTTAAAGTTTGGGGCTGCAATGCTTATGTGAAGAAACTTCAACCAGAAAAGCTCGAACCCAAAGCGGAGAAATGCGTATTCATAGGATACCCTAAGGAAACTATTGGGTATACCTTCTATCTTAGATCCGAAGGTAAAACCTTTGTTGCCAAGAACGGATCCTTTCTAGAGAAAGAGTTTCTCTCGAAAGAAGTAAGTGGGAGGAAAGTAGAACTTGATGAGGTAATTACACCCCCTCTCACATAGGATAGTAGCGCAGTGCGGGAAGGTGTTCCTGTGACGCCTACACCAACTGAAGAGGAAGTTAATGATGATGATCATGAAGCTTCGGATCAAGTTACTACTGAACCGCGAAGGTCCACAAGGGCACGCTCCGCACCAGAGTGGTACGACAACCCTGTGATGGAAATCATGTTGTTAGACAATGGTGAACCTTCGAACTATGAAGAAGTGATGGCAGGCCCGGATTCCAACAAATGGCTTGAAGCTATGAAATCCGAGATAGGATCCATGTATGAGAACAAAGTATGGACTTTGGTGGACTTGCCTAATGACCGGCGAGCCATAGAAAATAAATGGATCTTCAAGAAGAAGACTGGTGCAAACGGTAATGTAACCGTTTATAAAGCTCGACTTGTCGCAAAGGGTTTTTGAAAAATTCAAGGAGTTGACTACGAAGAGACTTTCTCTCCCATAGCGAAGCTGAAATCAGTCCGAATCATGTTAGCAATTGCCGCCTTTTATGATTATGAAATTTGGCAAATGGACGTCAAAACAGCGTTCCTTAACGGGAACCTTAAGGAAGAGTTGTATATGATGCAACCAGAAGGTTTTGTCGACCCTAAGGGTGCTAACAAAGTGTGCAAGCTCCAGCGCTCCATCTATGGGCTGGTGCAAGCATCTCAGAGTTGGAACATTCGCTTTAATGAGGTGATTAAAGCGTTTGGGTTCATACATGTTTACGGAGAAGACTGTGTATACAAGAAAGTGAGTGGGAGCTCTGTAGCTTTCCTCATACTGTATGTGGATGACATATTATTGATGGGGAACAATACGGAAATGTTGGAGAGCATAAAGGCCTATTTGAACAAGAGTTTTTCAATGAAGGACCTTGGAGAAGCTGCATACATATTAGGCATCAAGATCTATAGAGATAGATCAAGACGCCTCATAGGTCTTTCGCAAAGTACATACCTTGACAAGATATTGAAGAAGTTCAATATGGAAAACTCAAAGAAAGGGTTCTTGCCAGTTTTGCAAGGTATGAGATTGAGTAAGACTCAGTCGTCGACCACGGCAGCAGATAGAGAGAAGATGAGTTCTGTCCCCTACGCATCAGCCGTGGGATCTCTAATGTATGCCATGCTGTATACCAGACCTGATATAAACCTTGCCATAAGCTTGGTAGGGAGGTACCAAAGTGATCCTGGTATGGAACACTGGACAGCGGTCAAGAATATCCTTAAGTACCTGAAAAGGACTAAGGAAATGTTTCTCGTTTATGGAGGTGACGAAGAGCTCGTCGTAAAGGGTTACGTCGACGCTAGCTTCGACACAGATCCGGATGACTCTAAGTCACAGACCGGATACGTATATGTGTTGAATGGTGGGGCAGTGAGCTGGTGCAACAGCAAGCAAGAAGTCGTAGCAGCATCTACATGTGAAGCGGAGTACATAGCTGCTTCTGAAGCAGCTCATGAAGGAATTTGGATGAAGGAGCTCATCACCGACCTTGGAGTGGTTCCAAGCGCGTCGGGTCCAATGACACTCTTCTGTGATAACACTGGGGCCATTGCCATAGCCAAGGAGCCGAGGTTTCACCGAAAGACGAAGCACATCAAACGCCGCTACAACTCCATCCAGGACCATGTCCAGAGTGGAGTGGTAGATATTTGTAAAGTACACACGGATCTGAATATTGCATACCCGTTGACTAAACCTCTTCCACGAGCAAAACATGATCAACACCATAATGCTATGGGTGTTCGATACATCACAATGTAACTAGATTATTGACTCTAGTGCAAGTGGGAGACTGTTGGAAATATGCCCTAGAGGCAATAATAAAATGGTTGTTATCATATTTCCTTGTTCATGATAATCGTCTATTGTTCATTCTATAATTGTATTAACAGGAAACAATAATACATGTGTGAACAAATAGATCACAATGTGTCCCTAGCAAGCCTCTAGTTGGCTAGCTCGTTAGTCAATAGATGATCATGGTTTCCTGATCATGGGCATTAGATGTCATTGATAACGAGATCACACGATGACGTGCTACGGAACGAGTAAAGAGACATACCGGTAACGAGATTGAACAAGGTATTGGTATACCGACGATCGAATCTCGGGCAAGTTCTATACCGACAGGCAAAGGGAATTGTGTACGAGATTGATTGAATCCTTGACATCGTGGTTCATCCGATGAGATCATCGTGGAGCAAGTGGTAGCCACCATGGGTATCCAGACCCCGCTGATGGTTATTGGCCGGAGAGGTGTCTCGGTCATGTCTGCATGTCTCCCGAACCCGTAGGGTTTACACACTTAAGGTTCGGTGACGCTAGGGTTATAAGGAATTGTTATACGAGGTTACCGAAAGTTGTTCGGAGTCCCGGATGAGATCCCGGACGTCACGAGGAGCTCCGTAATGGTCCGGAGGTAAAGATTGATATATAGGACGGATGGTTTCGGACACCGGAAGTGTTTCGGGCATCACCGGTAACGTACCGGGACCACCGGAGGTGGCCCCGGGGGTCCACCGAAGGGGGGCAACGACCCCGGGAGGTAAGGTGGGCCAAGTGGGGGAGGGAACCAGCCCCTAGGTGGGCTGGTGCGCCTCCCCACTCAGCCCAATGCGCAGGGGAGAGGGAAGGGGGGGGCAAACCCTAAGCCAGGTGGGCCTAAGGCCCACTAGGGGTGCGCCACACCCCTCCTCCCCCCCTTGGCCGCCGCACCAGCCCCATATAGGGCTGCCGCCCCCTAGGAGAGGGAAACCCTAAGGGGGCGCAGCCCCTCCCTCCCCCTATATATAGTGGGCACTTTTGGCCATTGCAGATCAGACTTTTGCCTCTCCCTCGGCGCAGCCATGCCCTTCTTCCTCCTTCTTTCTGTCGGTGCTTGGCGAAGCCCTACCGAGAGACCTCGTCTCTCCATCGACACCACGTCGTCGTGCTGCTGGAGTTCTTCCCCAACCTCTCCCTCCTCCTTGCTGGATCAAGGTGTGGGAGACGTCACCGGGCTGCACGTGTGTTGAACGCGGAGGTGCCATAGTTCGGCACTAGATCGGAATCACACCGCGATCCGAATATCTACGAGTACGACTCCATCAACCGCGTTCTAGTAACGCTTCCGCTTAGCGATCTTCAAAGGTATGAAGATGCTCTTACCGCTCTCTCGTTGCTGGTCTCTCTATAGGAAGATCTGAATATGCGTAGAAAATTTTGAATTTATGCTACGTTACCCAACAAGGACAAGGCCCCGCTCTTCAACCGCGCCATCTCCCCGCCACCTGTTGGGGAACGTCGTATGGAAAACAAAAAATTTCCTACGCGCACGAAGACCTATCATGGTGATGTCCATCTACGAGAGGGGATATTCGATCTACGTACCCTTGTAGATCGCACAGCAGAAGCGTTAAGAAACGCGGTTGATGTAGTGGAACGTCCTCACGTCCCTCGATCTGCCCCGCGAACCGTCCCGCGATCCGTCCCACGATTTAATGCCGAACGGACGGCACCTCCGCGTTCAGCACACGTACAGCTCGACGATGATCTCGGCCTTCTTGATCCAGCAAGAGAGACGGAGAGGTAGATGAGTTCTCCGGCAGCGTGACGGCGCTCCGGAGGTTGGTGGTGATCTGATCTCGGCAGGGCTCCGCCCGAGCTCCGCAGAAACGCGATCTACAGGAAAACCGTGGAGATATGTGGTCGGGCTGCCGTGGCAAAGTTGTCTCAAATCAGCCCTAAAACCTCCGTATATATAGGTGGGAGAGGGGGCCTTGCCTTGGGGCTCAAGGAGCCCCAAGGGGGTCGGCCGAGCCATGGGGGGAGTCCTCCCCTTCCAAACCGAATCCAACTAGGTTTGGAAGGTGGAGTCCTTCCACTTTTTCCCACCTCCTATTTTTTTTCCTTTCCTCTTTGATTTTCTTCCTATGGCGCATAGGACCTTCTTGGGCTGTCCCACCAGCCCACTAAGGGCTGGTGCACCACCCCCAAGGCCTATGGGCTTCCCCGGGGTGGGTTGCCCCCCCCCCCCCGGTGAACACCCGGAACCCATTCATCATTCCCGGTAACTCCGAAAACCTTTCGGTAATCAAATGAGGTCATCCTATATATCAATCTTCGTTTCCGAACCATTCCGGAAACCCTCGTGACGTCCATGATCTCATCCGGGACTCCGAACAACATTCGGTAACCAACCATATAACTCAAATACGCATATAACAACGTCGAACCTTAAGTGTGCAGACCCTGCGGGTTCGAGAACTATGCAGACATGACCCGAGTGACTCCTCGGTCAATATCCAATAGCGGGACCTAGATGCCCATATTGGATCCCACATATTCTACGAAGATCTTATCGTTTGAACCTCAGTGCCAAGGATTCATATAATCCCGTATGTCATTCCCTTTGTCCTTCGGTATGTTACTTGCCCGAGATTCGATCGTCAGTATCCGTATACCTATTTCAATCTCATTTACCGGCATGTCTCTTTACTCGTTCCGTAATACAAGATCCCGCAACTTACACTAAGTCACATTGCTTGCAAGGCTTGTGTGTGATGTTGTATTACCGAGTGGGCCCCGAGATTCCTCTCCGTCACACGGAGTGACAAATCCTAGTCTCGATCCATACTAACTCAATGAACACCTTCGGAGATACCTGTAGAGCATCTTTATAGTCACCCAGTTACGTTGCGACGTTTGATACACACAAAGCATTCCTCCGGTGTCAGTGAGTTATATGATCTCATGGTCATAGGAACAAATACTGGACACGCAGAAAACAGTAGCAACAAAATGACACGATCAACATGCTACGTCTATTGGTTTGGGTCTGGTCCATCACGTGATTCTCCTAATGACGTGATCCAGTTATCAAGCAACAACACCTTGTTCATAATCAGAAGACCCTGACTATCTTTGATCAACTGGCTAGCCAACTAGAGGCTTGCTAGGGACAGTGTTTTGTCTATGTATCCACACATGTATATAAGTCTTTATTCAATACAATTATAGCATGGATAATAAACGATTATCTTGATACAGGAATTATAATAATAACTATATTTATTATTGCCTCTAGGGCATAATTCCAACAGTCTCCCACTTGCACTAGAGTCAATAATCTAGCCCTCACATCATCATGCGAATTACATTGTAATAAATCTAACACCCATACAGTTCTGGTGTTGATCATGCTTTGCCCGTGGAAGAGGTTTAGTCAGCGGGTCTGCTACATTCAGATCCTTGTGCAGTTTGCATATATTTACGTCCTCCCCTTCGACGTAGTCGCGGATGAGGTTGAAGCGTCGTTTGATGTGTCTGGTCTTCTTGTGAAACCGTGGTTCCTTTGCTAAGGCAATGTCACCCGTGTTATCATAGAACAAGGTTATTGGATTCAGTGCGCTCGGCACCACTCCAAGATCCGTCATGAACTGCTTCATCCAGACACCCTCCTTAGCCGCCTCCGAGGCAGCCATGTACTCCGCTTCACATGTAGAATCTGCTACGACACTTTGCTTGGAACTGCACCAGCTTACCGCACCCCCATTAAGAATAAATACGTATCCGATCTGCGACTTAGAGTCGTCCGGATCTGTGTCAAAGCTTGCATCGACGTAACCCTTTACGGCGAGCTCTTCGTCACCTCCATACACGAGAAACATCTCCTTAGTCCTTTTCAGGTACTTCAGGATATTCTTGACCGCCGTCCAGTGATCCACTCCTGGATTACTTTGGAACCTGCCTGCCATACTTATGGCCAGGCTAACGTCCGGTCTAGTGCGCAGCATTGCATACATGATAGAACCTATGGCTGAAGCATAGGGGACGGTGCTCATATGCTCACTATCCTTATCAGTTGCTGGGCACTGAGTCTTACTCAATCTCGTACCTTGTAAAACTGGCAAGAACCCTTTCTTGGACTGTTCCATTTTGAACCTCTTCAAAACTTTATAAAGGTATGTGCTTTGTGAAAGTCCTATCAGGCGTTTTGATCTATCCCTGTAGATCTTAATGCCTAGAATGTAAGCAGCTTCTCCTAGGTCCTTCATAGAGAAACTTTTATTCAAGTAATCCTTTATGCTCTCCAAAAACTCTACGTTGTTTCCAATCAGCAATATGTCATCCACATATAATATTAGAAACGCCACAGAGCTCCCACTCACTTTCTTGTAAATACAAGATTCTCCAACCACTTGTATAAACCCAAATGCTTTGATCACCTCATCAAAGCGTTTGTTCCAACTCCGAGATGCTTGCACCAGTCCATAAATGGATCGCTGGAGCTTGCACACCTTGTCAGCATTCTTAGGATCGACAAAACCTTCGGGTTGCATCATATACAACTCTTCCTTAAGGAAACCGTTAAGGAACGCCGTTTTGACATCCATCTGCCAGATTTCATAATCGAAAAATGCAGCTATTGCTAACATGATTCTGACGGACTTAAGCATCGCTACGGGTGAGAATGTCTCATCGTAGTCAACTCCTTGAACTTGTGAAAAACCCTTTGCCACAAGTCGAGCTTTATAAACGGTCACATTGCCGTCAGCGTCCGTCTTCTTCTTAAAGATCCATTTGTTCTGAATAGCCTTGCGGCCCTCAGGTAGTACTTCCAAAGTCCACACTTTGTTCTCATACATGGATCCTATCTCGGACTTCATGGCTTCTAGCCATTTGTTGGAATCTGGTCCCACCATTTCTTCTTCATAATTTGCAGGTTCATTGTTGTCTAACAACATGATTGACAAAACGGGATTACCGTACCATTCTGGAGCAGCACGTGGTCTCGTCGACCTGCGTGGTTCGACAGGAACTTGTACCGGAGTTTCATGATCATCATCATTAACTTCCTCCTCAACTGGCGTCACGACGACAGAGGTTTCCCCTTGCCCTGCGCCACCATCTAGAGGGATGAGAGGTTCGACAACCTCATCAAGTTCTATCTTCCTCCCACTCAATTCTCTCGAGAGAAACTCCTTCTCGAGAAAAGCTCCGTTTTTAGCAACAAACACTTTGCCCTCGGATTTGAGATAGAAGGTGTACCCAACTGTCTCTTTTGGGTAACCTGTGAAGATGCACCTTTCCGCTTTGGGTTCCATCTTTTCAGGCTGAAGCTTTTTGACATAAGCATCACATCCCCAAACTGTAAGAAACGACAACTTTGGCCTTTTGCCATACCACAGTTCGTATGGTGTCGTCTCAACGGATTTTGATGGTGTCCTATTTAAAGTGAATGCAGTTGTGTCTAATGCATAACCCCAAAACGATAATGGCAAATCGGTAAGAGACATCATAGATCGCACCATCTCTAATAAAGTATGATTACGACGTTCGGACACACCATTATGCTGTGGTGTTCCAGGCGGTGTCAACTGTGAAACAATTCCACATTGTCTTAGGTGAGCACCAAACTCGAAACTCAGATATTCACCCCCACGATCAGACCGTAGGAACTTGATCTTCTTGTTACGATGATTTTCAACTTCACTCTGAAATTTCTTGAACTTTTCAAATGTTTCAGACTTGTGCTTCATTAAGTAGACATAACCATATCTACTCAAATCGTCAATGAAGGTGAGAAAATAACGATATCCGCCACGTGCCTCTACGCTCATCGGACCGCACACATCGGTATGTATGATTTCCAACAAGCCACTGGCACGCTCCATTGTTCTGGAGAACGGAGTTTTAGTCATCTTGCCCATGAGGCATGGTTCGCACGTGTCAAGTGAATCAAAGTCAAGTGACTCCAAAAGTCCATCGGCATGGAGTTTCTTCATGCGTTACACCAATATGACCTAAGCGGCAGTGCCACAAAAATATGGCGCTATCATTGTTAACTCTAACTCTTTTGGTCTCAATGTTATGTATATGTGTATCACTATCAAGATTCAATATGAACAATCCTCTCACATTGGGTGCATGACCATAAAAGATGTTACTCATAGAAATAGAACAACCATTATTCTCTGACTTAAAAGAGTAACCGTCTCGCAATAAACAAGATCCAGATATAATGTTCATGCTCAACGTAGGCACTAAATAACAATTATTCAAGTTCATAACTAATCCTGATGGTAACTGAAATGAAACTGTGCCGACGGCGATTGCATCAACCTTGGAACCATTTCCTAAGCGCATCGTCACTTTATCTTTCGCCAGCCTTCGTCTATTCCGCAGTTCCTGTTTCGAGTTGCAAATATGAGCAACAGAACCGGTATCGAATACCCAGGCACTACTACGAGAGCCGGTTAAGTACACATCAATAACATGTATATCAAATATACCTGATTTTTCTTTGGCCGCCTTCTTATCAGCCAGATACTTGGGGCAGTTGCGCTTCCAGTGACCCATACCCTTGCAATAGTAGCACTCTGTTTCAGGCTTAGGTCCAGCTTTGGGTTTCTTCGTCGGATTTGCAATAGGCTTGCCGCTCTTCTTTGAATTACCCTTCTTGCCTTTGCCGTTTCTCTTGAAACTAGTGGTCTTATTCACCATCAACACTTGATGCTCTTTACGGAGTTCAGACTCTGCGACTTTCAGCATCGCAAACAACTCGCCGGGTGACTTGTTCATCCCTTGCATGTTGTAGTTCAACACAAAGCCCTTATAGCTTGGCGGCAGTGATTGAAGGATTCTGTCAGTGATAGCCTCTTGCGGGAGTTCAATCCCCAGCTCAGCTAGACGGTTTGAGTACCCAGACATTTTGAGCACATGTTCACTGACAGACGAATTCTCCTCCATCTTGCAAGCATAGAATTTATCGGAGGTCTCATACCTCTCGATCCGGGCGTTCTTCTGAAAGATAAACTTCAACTCCTGGAACATCTCATATGCTCCATGACGCTCAAAGCGACGTTGAAGTCCCGGTTCTAAGCCATACAAGACTGCACATTGAACTACTGAGTAGTCCTCCTTACGTGTTAACCAAGCGCTCTTAACATCCTGGTCAGCCGTAGCGGGTGGTTCATCTCCTAGCGCAGCATTAAGGACATAATCCTTCTTCCCAGCTTGTAAGATTAGCTTAAGATTACGAGCCCAGTCTACAAAGTTGCTTCCATCATCTTTCAACTTAGCTTTCTCTAGGAACGTATTAAAATTCAGGGTGACTGTCGCGTGAGCCATGATCTACAACACAAATATATTCAAAGTGGACTTAGACTATGTTCAAGATAATTAGAGTTTAACTTAATCAAAATTACTTGCTAAACTCCCACTCAAAAAGTACATCTCTCTAGTCATTTGAGTGGTTCATGACCCACTTACACTAGCTCAAGTCCGATCATCACGTGAGTTGAGTATAGTTTCAGTGGTAAGCATCCCTATGCTAATCATATCATCTATATGATTCCTGATCGACCTTTCGGTCTCATGTGTTCCGAGGCCATGGCTGCACATGCTAGGCTCGTCAAGCTTAACCCGAGTGTTCCGCGTGTGCAACTGTTTTGCACCCGTTGTATGTGAACGTTGAGTCTATCACACCCGATCATCACGTGGTGTCTCGAAACGACGAACTGTAGCAACGGTGCACAGTCGGGGAGAACACAATTTCGTCTTGAAATTTTAGTGAGAGATCACCTCATAATGCTACCGTCGTTCTAAGCAAAATAAGGTGCATAAAAGGATTAACATCACATGCAATTCATAAGTGACATGATATGGCCATCATCACATGCTCCTTGATCTCCATCACCAAAGCACCGGCACGATCTTCTTGTCACCGGCGCCACACCATGATCTCCATCAACGTGTCGCCATCGGGGTTGTCGTGCTACTCATGCTATTACTACTAAAGCTACATCCTAGCAAAATAGTAAACGCATCTGCAAGCACAAACGTTAGTTTAAAGACAACCCTATGGCTCCTGCCGGTTGTCGTACCATCGACATGCAAGTCGATATTATCTATTACAACATGATCATCTCATACATCCAATATATCACATCACATCGTTGGCCATATCACATCACAAGCATATACCCTGCAAAAACAAGTTAGACGTCCTCTAATTTTGTTGTTGCATGTTTTATGTGGTGACCATGGGTATCTAGTAGGATCGCATCTTACTTACACAAACACCACAACGGAGATATATGAATTGCTATTTAACCTTATACAATGACCTCCTCGGTCAAATCCGATTCAACTAAAGTTGGAGAAACCGACACTTGCCAGTCATCTTTGAGCAACGGGGTTACTCGTAGCGATGAAACCAGTCTCCCGTAAGCGTACGAGTAATGTCGGTCCAAGCCGCTTCAATCCAACAATACCGCGGAATCAAGAAAAGACTAAGGAGGGCAGCAAAACGCACATCACCGCCCACAAAAACTTTTGTGTTCTACTCGAGAAGACATCTACGCATGAACCTAGCTCATGATGCCACTGTTGGGGAACGTGTATGGGAAACAAAAAATTTCCTACGCGCACGAAGACCTATCATGGTGATGTCCATCTACGAGAGGGGATATTCGATCTACGTACCCTTGTAGATCGCACAGCAGAAGCGTTAAGAAACGCGGTTGATGTAGTGGAACGTCCTCACGTCCCTCGATCCGCCCCGCGAACCGTCCCGCGATCCGTCCCACGATTTAGTGCCGAACGGACGACACCTCCGCGTTCAGCACACGTACAGCTCGACGATGATCTCGGCCTTCTTGATCCAGCAAGAGAGACGGAGAGGTAGATGAGTTCTCCGGTAGCGTGACGGCGCTCCGGAGGTTGGTGGTGATCTGATCTCGGCAGGGCTCCGCCCGAGCTCCGCAGAAACGCGATCTAGAGCAAAAACCGTGGAGATATGTGGTCGGGCTGCCGTGGCAAATTTGTCTCAAATCAGCCCTAAAACCTCCGTATATATAGGTGGGAGAGGGGGGCCTTGCCTTGGGGCTCAAGGAGCACCAAGGGGGCCGGCCGAGCCAAGGGGGGGAGTCCTCCCCTTCCAAACCGAATCCAACTAGGTTTGGAAGGTGGAGTCCTTCCCCTTTTTCCCACCTCCTCTTTTTTTTCCTTTCCTCTTTGATTTTCTTCCTATGGCGCATAGGACCTTCTTGGGCTGTCCCACCAGCCCACTAAGGGCTGGTGCGCCACCCCGAAGGCCTATGGGCTTCCCCGGGGTGGGTTGCCCCCCCCCCCCTCGGTGAACACCCGGAACCCATTCGTCATTCCCGGTACATTCCCGGTAACTTCGAAAACCTTCCGGTAATCAAATGAGGTCATCCTATATATCAATCTTCGTTTCCGGACCATTCCGGAAACCCTCATGACGTCCATCATCTCATCCGGGACTCCGAACAACATTCGGTAACCAACCATATAACTCAAATACGCATATAACAACGTCGAACCTTAAGTGTGCAGACCCTGCGGGTTCGAGAACTATGCAGACATGACCCGAGTGACTCCTCGGTCAATATCCAATAGCGGGACCTGGATGCCCATATTGGATCCCACATATTCTACGAAGATCTTATCGTTTGAACCTCAGTGCCAAGGATTCATATAATCCCGTATGTCATTCCCTTTGTCCTTCGGTATGTTACTTGCCCGAGATTCGGTCGTCAGTATCCGTATACCTATTTCAATCTCGTTTACCGGCAAGTCTCTTTCCTCGTTCCGTAATACAAGATCCCGCAACTTACACTAAGTCACATTGCTTGCAAGGCTTGTGTGTGATGTTGTATTACCGAGTGGGCCCCGAGATACCTCTCCGTCACACGGAGTGACAAATCCCAGTCTCGATCCATACTAACTCAACGAACACCTTCGTAGATACCTGTAGAGCATCTTTATAGTCACCCAGTTACGTTGCGACGTTTGATACACACAAAGCATTCCTCCGGTGTCGGTGAGTTATATGATCTCATGGTCATAGGAACAAATACTTGACACGCAGAAAACAGTAGCAACAAAATGACACGATCAACATGCTACGTCTATTAGTTTGGGTCTAGTCCATCACGTGATTCTCCTAATGACGTGATCGAGTTATCAAGCAACAACACCTTGTTCATAATCAGAAGACCCTGACTATCTTTGATCAACTGGCTAGCCAACTAGAGGCTTGCTAGGGACAGTGTTTTGTCTATGTATCCACACATGTATATAAGTCTTTATTTAATACAATTATAGCATGGATAATAAACGATTGTCTTGATACAGGAATTAATAATAACTATATTTATTATTGCCTCTAGGGCATAATTCGAACACCGCCATCTTCCCACCGGCCTCGCCAGCGCGCGAGCGCCCCGGTGCACCAAGCGCGGTGGCACTAGGAGCACCGCGTGCCGCTCCCTTACCCCGATGCCACGCTGTCGCACGGCTCGCATCTGGATCCGGAGAGGATTCCGGTGTCGGTCGTGCCGCGGACGGCGCGGGTGCATGCGGAGGAGGTGGGCCGCCGTCGGTGTCTGCTGGCGGCGGAGCAGCGGCGAGACCCCACGTACGCGGCCGACTCCCCTAACTCGGAGGTGTTGTTCGCGGTGGAGCACGAGGAGCAGCGTCGTCGTGACGTGCGCGAAGTGCAGCCAGGAGGCCCTCCGTCGCCCCCTCCTGTCGTCAGCGACGAGGACTAGAAGGCTGAGGCTGCCTACCAGGCGTCGCTCGCAGTTGTCCTCCGCGACAGCGACGAGGAAGCGCGGCGCAGGGCCGACGAGGAGGCAGTGTACCAGCGGCAGCTCGCGAGGCCATCACGCTGTCGGCCGCCGGCGACTGCGTCGTGCCACCTCCGCCGAAGCCCGAGCCCACGGAGCCGCGGGAGGTGTACCAGTGGGCCGGCGTTGTGCAGGAGTTAGTCACGGCGCCGCCCATCTGGCTGGGCGCGACACCGCTGCAGGAGCAAGCCTACCTCGAGCACTGAAGGTCGTAGCACCTGCTGGCGGAGCGCGCCGAAGGCCTGCGGCTCATGGAGGTGGAGAAGGATGCGGAGAAGGAGCGACGGGAGGCGGAGGAGGAGGAGCGTTCCCGTGCTGTTGCGCTGCCACCGCCACCAGCACAGCCCGCGTCGGTGGGGCAGACGACGAAGGCGTAGGCAGCTGCGCTCTGGAACACAACGTTCCCCTGGGTCGGCCCTACACCTAAGCTGGTCGACCTCACCAGCCCCGATGACGACGACGCCGACGCCTAGGGCTGCCCTCGTAGTTTTAGGTTTTTTTATATTTAATTAATGTAATGCGGACGCGTGGACTCTCGCCGGCCTTCGTGGTCGGTTTTTAATGTTTAATTATGCACTTCGTGGTCAACTTTCTATTTTTTCGCACGCCGGTAAAAATGGATCCGGCCAGCGTTGGACGCACGCGCCGACCCAATTGCGAAAGCGGACGTTCGTGTCCGCCTAACCGACACAAACGGACAAAAAACGGACAAAATCGTGGTCTGTTTGGGTTTGCCCGTTGGAGTTGCTTTTACTAGTTCGTACACACATGCAATGCACGTTCAAGATATTATGAAGTGATTTTGATAAAGGTGGATAAACAATAGATTGCCTTGTGAAATTATTCAAAGTAAAGGAAATGCAGAAATAGAATAATAGAAAAACATAAACTCTAATGATTGTTGTTTGTAAAAAGCAAAGAGCATGGAGTCGTCGGTGGGGGTGGGGTGGGGGGGTTTAACCAATGGGATCCATACTAACTAATATTGTTTACTTTAGCTTCTTTTTCTTTCTTCTCCGCTCCAGCTTTCCCTTTCTAGACTATCTAGCGCTGCAAGCTGGCTTGAAAGCATGGCCCTTTTCTATGATGGAATCGTTCTTAAACACCACTCTCAACCATTGGATTTGAGATACCGACGGTTATGATTGATGCTCTAGATTCATTCAAAACTACTACTCTCGGATCCTGTATTCTTCTTCTAGGGTGTCTTCCGCTTGAGTCCTATATTCTTCTTCTTGGGTTCTATATCTAAATTTAACAATTCTTTGAACCCTTTTTATCTTTCTGTGGTGGTGTAGATAAAAAGTTAGAGCGACAGTACTAGGAAAAGCATGACGGACTAGATGGCGTGGAAAAGGGCGTGTTCACTTCAAGCTAGCTGCTGCTAACAATCATTTCAGAGTTCGTATTTGTAGGGATTGATTGCACGTCCCCATCCGGATGTGGGGCATACATTTCAAAACGTAATCAAGCAGTGACCTGAAGATAATTGTGACATCCACAGGAAACAGCATGATCAAACCAAACTTCTGAAATGAACTGTTTGTCCCTGCACTGTCGTCCCTTTATTCTTGCACAAGCACACAAGAGTGACGATTTAACAGCAGATTACTTGCGATCCACACATGCGCAAGCAGATTAACGAGCTAGAGGCGTTGTTTGCCAAGGGAGGGGAGGAAGAACACACAAGGTGATGCGTGGAGTGGAGGATGGCCGGAGCTCATGCCCAGTTCTTGATGTAGCTGCTGTAGTGGTCCTGCACGTTCACCACGTCGTAGTACCTGTCCCAGAGCATGACGCCGCCGTAGTTGGCCGCCTTCTGCACGATCGGCATCGTGATCTCCCAGAGCGCCTTGGGGTGCAGGTAGCAGCTCGCCTTCTCCGACGCCGTCAGGCCGAGGTGGATCTTGCTGCCCGGGTACGCCGCCGTCCACCTGCCCCACGCGTCCTCGATGAACGCCGTGCAGTCCGGGTAGTCGTAGAACCTGACGTGGATGCGCTCGAAGACCCCCGTCGAGAGCGCCGGCGCCGCGAGCCGGTCCGGGAACGCGTAGCGCGGCGTCGCCGTCAGGCGCGGCGGCTTCCCCCCGCGGGCCTTGCGCTTGGCCAGCTCCCTGGCCAGCGCGTCGTAGTGCTCCCCCGGCCCGCCGCGCTCGAGGAAGAAGTCGACGCCGTCGAGCCGCGCGCGGCCGAACGGGCGGCGCACGCCCCTGCGCCTGCCGCCGAGGTAGGACCACCAGAGGTGGTCGGCGAGGTCGAGCGCGGACCGGTTGGTCGGGAGCGCGTAGTCGCCGCCGAAGCCGCCGATGGAGAGGGAGACGGTGACGCCCGCGGACTGGCAGTGCCTGATGTCGTCCCCGATGCCGGCGAGCGGGTGGCCGGAGAGGTCGAGGCGGTACTTCCCGTGGCCGTAGACGTTGAGGAAGGACATGATGACCGCCGTGTAGACGCCGGCGTCGCAGGCTTCCCTGAGAGAGCCCTCGTCCTTGTTCCGGCCCCAGAAGACGGTGAGCTGGCCGGTCTTCCCCGTGGCGGCGGCCGGGCCGGGGAGCAGGCTGTGCACGGAGAGAACAGCGGCGATGACCAGGAGGAGGGAGATGGGACGACTCCGGCGTGCCAGCGCCATTTCTGATTACTACGTACTGTACTCTGAAGATAGGATTAGCTAGCTAGAATGCGTTTCATATATAGAAGATGGATTACTGATTACTGATCGACTGAGCGAGATGTGGGAGTGCAGCTAGGTGGCTTTCGATATCTCCCCGTGTGTTGCGGCCATAGGTGGCGAACTTAGCTGGACTCACTTAGCTAGCTTGCCGGCGTTCATGGGGAAATTGTTCCACATACGGGAAGCGCACTCAGCTTGATCGCTCCAGGAGTAGTAAGATAACATAATAACATGACTTAAGCGGAGCTGAAAAGCACATCGAGGAGGCTTACGAGATGAGAAGCGGAGCACAGGTGCGGCAATCCACAATAAATGCAAGTCGACGAGTTAGACCGACGAGACGACGCAAACAAGCCAACAACGCAACGTGGTGAAGGTCCACGCATCAATACCGTTCCTTTCCCACTCACCCAGAGAACACTTGTGCATGTAGCTTTTCTGCGTTTTGATTAGTACTTCCTCCGTCTTAAAATAAATCTCTTAAACTTAATATAATTTTATACTAGAACTAATATAAAGTTGAGACAGTTATTTTAAAACGGAGACCGTACTAAATACTAGATGTCTCTTAAAAACTAAGGAAGCACCTAAAGATCAACGGAAACGATAAAAACCTGATGTCAGATTTTGAGGCATGGCAAATCTGGTTTTTCTCATAGCAATTTATATTGACGTGATGAGAGCATCTCCAACAGCCGTCGAACCCGTAGCGCGCTAAAAATCAGTTTACTGCGCGCCGTTCGCCTGTTTTAACGCGGCGGCCACCGCTGGCTCCAGCAGACGCGTTAAAATGCAGCGCGTGCAAACAACCGGCACTTGCCATATGTTGCATTTTGGACACATTTTAAACATAAAATGAATTTCAAACATCAAAATAAAGACATGACATAATTTAAATCACACAAACAAGTTCATGATGACATAAAAAGTTCATGCTCACAAGATCAAATTCATGCCCACAACATCATCCAACCAAGTTCATGCCCACAAGTTCAAGCCTCGTCCTCGTCTTCATCTTCGTCTTCATCTTCCTTTTCCTTTTCCTCCGATTCATCATCCGAAGAGGATTCTTCCTCCTTCTCTTCATTGTCGCGCGTGGTGTTGGCAAGATCTTCAACGACATCATGCAAAGGTGTTGGCACACCGGAAGACTTGCCGCCCATGTCGCCCCAAGGTGCTCCCACGCCTCTCATGAGAGACACAAAACTCATGCCTCCCATGCCGCCAATGCCGCCCGAAGGTGCTCCGAAGCAACTCATGCCTCACATGGTCTCCATGGTAGCTCCAAAGCCACCCATGGCACCCATGCCACCATGGTAGCTCCAAAGCCACCCATGGCACCCATGCCGCCTATGCCACCGCCACCCATGCCACGAATCATGGCTCTTTTTTGGATCAAGACTTCTTCACGGGTAAGATTGACATACTCCTTTTGCGCCTCATTGAGGGTAGATGTGTCCAAGAAGAACAAGTACTTCTCCCATTCCAACAACCTAGATTGCTCCTCCATGCCCACCTTCCTCTCCTCCAATGTGACCTTTCTCTCCTCGGCCGCTACCCTCCTATCCTCGGCCGCTAACCTCCTCTCCTCGGTCGCGGCATCTTGGTTCCTTGCCATCTTCCTCACCTCGTTCGCTTCTTTTCTTGCCTTCACAATAGATTCCATAGCATTTTTGAGCTCATCATCCCCTTTCCTCTTCTTCTTTTCTTTTGCGTCATTCTTGCACCCGTCCGGTCGTTTTGACTTTGAGCATGAAACAGAGTTTGGTGTAGGGATTCTCTTGCCGTCATCACTTGATGCCTCTTCCTCATCATGATCCAACTCAATTGTTCAATTGCGTTTGTTGCTCATCAACATCATCGATGCCGTCACGCTTCTTCCATTTCTCATCATCCTTCATTTCCTCATAGCAATGAGGCAAGGTAAATGGTCTCCCTTTCTTGATCTTCCCTTTCTTGGTCTTCTTCTCCTCTCCTTTGAACAAGTTTTGTGCAATATTGAACTACAAAAAAAAAGTTAGCACTACAAACACCAATAACAAGCATGATGAACATGGATGAAATGACACTTACCCTATCTATATCATTAGTGCCACTTGGGTTCAACTTGTCAAGCGCAAATTGTGCGGCCGCCCACTTTTGGCAATCTTGGTTGATGGTCTACCACCGGGAGCGAAGAGATCGTTCTGTGCGGTCAACTCCACTCTTGTTGTGTAGATCAAAGTGCTCCTTCATCCGGTTCCAATATGCATCTCTACTTTGATCACCTCCAACAGATGGATCCCTCGACACTTGCAACCAAGTATTGCATAGCAATATGTCTTCATCGTTGGTGTAGTTGCCTCCCCTTCATTTTGGTGCGTCGACAATGTCCTCACCATCCTCGTCCACCTCGAACTCATGGTCATCGAAATGCATGTCATTAGTTTGAGACCAATGCGAATTGTTGGAGCCAACACCCATAGTTGACATATATGCCTCATCGTTGACACTACAAAGGATATACAACGAAGCAAATGAGTTATCTACATGTATGAATTCAAAAAATAACAACAACAAAAAGTTGGCAAATATTTTTTACCTTTGGGGCATTTCCTCGAACACCTTGTGCGCGTCTGCCACCGGCTCAACAAGTGAGCTCGTCGGCGCTTCGGTAGCCGCCCGGCCCTTGCACGCCCTGCAAGTTTCTTCCTCAACGGCTTGGAGGAGCCGGAGCCGTCCGCCGCCTTATTCTTCTTCGCGGAAACCATGCCCTTCTTCGGCCGCGCGGCCTTTGGGAGTTTCGGGAGGGGGGCACGTAGCTTCACGGCGAGCGCCGTCGCGAGGCCACCTGCCGCCGAGGTCATCCGTGGCGGCATGAAAAGGCCGCGCGTGATGCCGGTGCTTGGAGGAGCGCCGGCGGAGGCGAAGCCAAAGCTCCACGCGCTAGGGTTTGTGGCGGCGGCGGCCGCCACGGAGGGGTCGTGGGTGTAGGAAGGGGTGACGGGGGTGCCAGCGAGGGCGTCCATCGGGTCAGTTCGCTGGCGGCGCCGCGGGGCAGGGCAAAGGTGGCGCGGTGGAGAGAGTGCGGCGCGAGCGCTCGAGTGTGCGGCGCCCGGAAGCGGGCGCACCAAATACGCAGCGCGCGGTGGCGATTCGAACGGCGTGTTGTAATCTATATGTTGCACGCGCGTTTATCGCGCGTCCGCTGAAGCTCATTTTGCTATTGCACGCACGCCAAAAAGGCCAAATTTGGGACATGGTGCTGTTTTAGCGTGGCTATTGGAGATGCTGCGATAAATGTAGTTTGTAAGAACATCTTCAACACTAACCTGTAAATTGGCCTCAGTATCCCTCCATAAACATGGAAGACCAGTCAAGGACACAGATGCCGGAACCAGCAATCAGACCCTACCCATAAATTTCAAACATTAGTTTAAACGTATCGGGCGCAATTCATGCAAGCCGGATAAAAATTATTACATTTTGAATATTTTTTAATAAAAAAGAGAAGACACACGTACGGTGACCCGGCTTTCACTTCTTTTTATATTCCACATTGACGACAACGTCCGCCATCTTTTGTCTCAATGAGCGTCAACAGGGTTCAAGACCTGCAAAGTGAAGATGCAGTCTCCAACGAGGAAGAGTATGATATGAGAGACAAATTAGTCCACATGGGACACGAGACCGTGTCGTCTCCCATGCCCTACTCATCTTCGAAGGAGTCGCAACATGTCTGTCGTTGGTGTCGGTGAACGTGATGCCAATGATGGACGTGAACGGTCCATCACTGTACACCTCTCACATGCGCCCTCAAAAGTTAGACCACGACGCGTGGGACGTGCGGCTATCGGCGTTGTTGTCCTCGGCTGCCTATGCCGCCAACACCTTGTTGGAAATATGCCCTAGAGGCAATAATAAATTAGTTATTATTATATTTCTTAGTTCATGATAATCATTTATTATCCATGCTATAATTGTATTGATTGGAAACACAATACTTGTGTGGATACATAGACAAAACACTGTCCCTAGTAAGCCTCTAGTTGACTAGCTCGTTGATCAAAGATGGTCAAGGTTTCCTGGCCATAGGCAAGTGTTGTCACTTGATAACGGGATCACATCATTAGGAGAATCATGTGATGGACTAGACCCAAACTAATAGACGTAGCATGTTGATCGTGTCATTTTGTTGCTACTGTTTTCTGCGTGTCAAGTATTTATTCCTATGACCATGAGATCATATAACTCACTGACACCGGAGGAATGCTTTGTGTGTATCAAACGTCGCAACGTAACTGGGTGACTATAAAGATGCTCTACAGGTATCTCCGAAGATGTTAGTTGAGTTAGTATGGATCAAGACTGGGATTTGTCACTCCGTGTGACGGAGAGGTATCTCGGGGCCCACTCGGTAATACAACATCACACACAAGCCTTGCAAGCAATGTAACTTAGTGTAAGTTGCGGGATCTTGTATTACGGAACGAGTAAAGAGACTTGCCGGTAAACGAGATTGAAATAGGTATGCGGATACTGACGATCGAATCTCGGGCAAGTAACATACCGAAGGACAAAGGGAATGACATACGGGATTATACGAATCCTTGGCACTGAGGTTCAAACGATAAGATCTTCGTAGAATATGTAGGATCCAATATGGGCATCCAGGTCCCGCTATTGGATATTGACCGAGGAGTCTCTCGGGTCATGTCTACATAGTTCTCGAACCCGCAGGGTCTGCACACTTAAGGTTCGACGTTGTTTTATGCGTATTTGAGTTATATGGTTGGTTACCGAATGTTGTTCGGAGTCCCGGATGAGATCACGGACGTCACGAGGGTTTCCGGAATGGTCCGGAAACGAAGATTGATATATAGGATGACCTCATTTGGTTACCGGAAGGTTTTCGTGCATTACCGGAAAAGTTTCGGGCTCATCGGTAATGTACCGGGAGTGCCGGGAGGGGTGCCGGGGACCATCGGGAGGGGTGTCACGCCCCAAGGGGTCTCATGGGCTATGGGAAGAGATAAACCAGCCCCTAGTGGGCTGGAATAAGTTCCCACTAAGGCCCATAAGGTTTGAGAAGGAAAAAACACAAGGTGGAAAGAGTTTCCAAGTGGGAAGGTGGAATCCTACTCCAAGTAGGATTGGAGTAGGACTCCTCCACCTCCAATTTCGGCCAAACCTTTAGGTTTTGAGGCTGCCTCCTCCCCTCCCTCCCACCTATATATACGGAGGTTTTAGGGCTGATTTGAGACGACTTTCTCACGGCTGCCCGACCACATACCTCCATAGTTTTTCCTCTAGATCGCGTTTCTGCGGAGCTCGGGCGGAGCCCTGCTGAAACAAGATCATCACCAACCTCCGGAGCGCCGTCACGCTGCCGGAGAACTCTTCTACCTCTTCGTCTCTCTTGCTGGATCAAGAAGGCCGAGATCATCGTCGAGCTGTACGTGTGCTGAACGCGGAGGTGCCGTCCGTTCGGTACTAGATCGTGGGACTGATCGCGGGATTGTTCGCGGGGCGGATCGAGGGACGTGAGGACGTTCCACTACATCAACCGCGTTCTCTAACGCTTCTGTTGTACGATCTACGAGGGTACGTAGATCACTCATCCCCTCTCGTAGATGGACATCACCATGATAGGTCTTCGTGCGCGTAGGAAAATTTTTGTTTCCCTTGCGACGTTCCCCAACAGTGGCATCATGAGCTAGGTTCATGCGTAGATGTCTTCTCGAGTAGAACACAAAAGTTTTTGTGGGCGGTGATGTGCGTTTTGCTGCCCTCCTTAGTCTTTTCTTGATTCCGCGGTATTGTTGGATTGAAGCGGCTTGGACCGACATTACTCGTACGCTTACGAGAGACTGGTTTCATCATTACGAGTAACCCCCTTTGCTCAAAGATGACTGGCAAGTGACGGTTTCTCCAACTTTAGTTGAATCGGATTTGACCGAGGAGGTCCTTGGATGAGGTTAAATAGCAACTCATATATCTCCGTTGTGGTGTTTGCGTAAGTAAGATGCGATCCTACTAGATACCCTTGGTCACCACGTAAAACATGCAACAACAAAATTAGAGGACGTCTAACTTGTTTTTGCAGGGTATGATTGTGATGTGATATGGCCAATGATGTGATGTGGTATATTGGATGTATGAGATGATCATGTTGTAATAGAAATATCGACTTGCACGTCGATGGTACGGCAACCGGCAGGAGCCATAGGGTTGTCTTAATACTAACGTTTGTGCTTGCAGATGCGTTTACTATTTTGCTAGGATGTAGCTTTAGTAGTAATAGCATGAGTAGCACGACAACCCCGATGGTGACACGTTGATGGAGATCATGATGAGGGAGATCATGGTGTGACGCCGGTGACAAGAAGATCGTGCCGGTGCTTTGGTGATGGAGATCAAGAAGCGCGTGATGATGGCCATATCATGTCACTTATGAATTGCATGTGATGTTAATCCTTTTAATGCACCTTATTTTGCTTAGAACGACGGTAGCATTATGAGGTGATCTCTCACTAAAATTTCAAGACGAAATTATGTTCTCCCCGACTGTGCACCGTTGCGACAGTTCTTCGTTTCGAGACACCACGTGATGATCGGGTGTGATAGACTCAACGTTCACATACAACGGGTGCAAAACAGTTGCACACGCGGAACACTCGGGTTAAGCTTGACGAGCCTAGCATGTGCAGACATGGCCTCGGAACACATGAGACCGAAAGGTCGAGCATGAATCGTATAGTTGATATGATTAGCATAGAGATGCTTACCACTGAAACTATTCTCGACTCACGTGATGATCGGACTTGAGATAGTGGATTTGGATCATGTACCACTCAAATGACTAGAGAGATGTAATTTTTGAGTGGGAGTTCTTAAGTAATATGATTAATTGAACTAATTTTCATGAACATAGTCTAATGGTCTTGGCGAATTACGATGTAGCTTGCGCTATAGCTCTACTGTTTTATATGTTCCTAGAGAAAATTTAGTTGAAAATTGATAGTAGCAAACTTTGCAGACTGAGTCTGTAAAACCAAGGATTGTCCTCGTTGCTGCGCAGAAGGCTTATGTCCTTTATGCACCACTCGGTGTGCTGCACCTCGAGCGTCGTCTGTGGATGCTGTGAACATCCGACATACACATTTCTGATGACTACACGATAGTTCAGTACAAAGTACTTAATGGCTTAGAAGCAAGGCGCCGAAAACGTTTTAAAACGTCACGGAACATAAGTGATGTTCTAAAGAGATGAAATTATGATTTCATGCTTGTGCCCTTGTTAAGAGGTACGAGACCTCCAACAAGATTCTTTGTCCACAAAGCACAGGAGAAAAGGCTCAATCGTTGAGCATGTGCTCAGATTGTCTGAGTACGACAATCGCTTGAATCAAGTGGGAGTTAATCTTCCAGATGAGATAGTGATAGTTCTCCAAAGTCACTGCCACCAAGCTGTGAGAGCTTCGTGATGAACTATAACATACCAAGGATACATACAATGATCCTTGAGCGATTCGCGATGTTTGACACTGCGAAAGTAGAAATCAAGAAGGAGCATCAATAGTTGATGGTTTGTAAAACCACTAAGTTTCAAGAAAGGCAAGGGCTAGAAGGGATACTTCATGAAACGGCAAAACAGTTGCTGCACTAATGAAGAGACCCAAGATTAAACCCAAACCCGAGACTAAGTGCTTCTGTAATGAGGGGAACAATCACTGAGGCGGAGCAACTCAAGATACTTGGTAGATAAGAAGGCTGGCAAAAGTCGAAAGAAGTGTATTTGATATACATGATGTTGATGTGTACTTTACTAGTACTCCTAGTAGCACGAGGGTATTGGATACCGGTTCGGTTGCTAAGTGATTAGTGACGCGAAATGAAAGCTACGGCATAAACGGAGACTAGCTAAAGGCGAGGTGACGATACGTGTTGGAAGTGTTTCAAAGATTGATATGATCAAACGTCGCACGCTCCCTCTACCATCGGGATTGGTGTTAAACCTAAATAATTGTTATTTGGTGCTTGCGTTAAGCATGAACATGATTGGATCGTGTTTATTGCAATACGATTATTCATTTAAAGAGAATAATGGTTACTCTATTTTCTTGAATAATCACCTTCAATGGTTTATTGAATCTCGATCGTAGTGTTACACATGTTCATTATATTGGTGCCAAAAGATACAAGTTGATGATGATAGTACCACTTACTTGTGGCACTGCCGCTTGAGTCATGTTAGTATAAATTGCATGAAGAGGCTTCATGCTGATGGATCTTTGTACTCACCTGATTTCGAATCACTAGTGACATGCAAATCATACCACATGAGCAAGGCCTTGTTTTCATTGAGATGAAATAAGATAGTAACTTGTTGGAAGTGATACATTTTGATGTATGCAGTCCAATGGGTGCTGAGGCACGCAGTGGATATCATTATGTTCTTACTTCACTGACGATTTGAGTAGATACAGGAGTATTTACTTAATGAATCACAAGTCTGAAATGTTGAAAAGTTCAATTCCGTTTCAGAGTGAAGTTCGTCGTAACAAGAGGATAAACTATCTACGATATGATCATGGAAATGAATATCTGAGTTACGAGTTTTGGTACGCAGTTAAGACAATGTGGAAATTGTTTCGCAGTTCATGCCACCTAGAACATCATAGTGTGATGATGTGTCTGAACGTCATAGCCACACACTATTTGGTATAGTGCATGCTATGATGTCTCTTATCGAATTACCACTATCGTTTATGGGTTAAGCATGAGAGACAACCACATTCACTTTAAATAGGGCACCACGTATTTCCGTTGAGATGACACAGTATAGACTGAGGTTTAGAGAAATCTAAACTGTCGTTTCTTGAAAGTTTGGGGTTTCGACACTTATGTGAAAAAGTTTCAGCTGATAAGCTCGAACCCAAAGCGGATAAATGCATCTTCATAGGATATCCAAAACAGTTGGGTACATCTCCTATCTCAGATCCGAAAGCAAAGTGTTTATTTCTAGAAACGGATCCTTTCTCGAGGAAAGGTTTCTCTCGAAAGAATTGAGTGGGAGGGTAGTAGAACTTCATGAGGTTATTGAACCATCACTTCAACCAGTGTGTAGCAGGGCGCAGGAAGTTGTTCATGTGGCGCCTACACCAATTGAAGTGGAAGCTGATGATGATGATCATTGAGCTTCGAATCAAGTTACTACAAACCTCGTAGGTCGACAAGGTCGCGTACTGCTGTAGAGTAGTACGGTAACCCTGTCTTGGAGGTCATGTTGTTGAGCAACAGTGAACCTACGAGTTATGGAGAAAGCGATGGTGGACCCAGATTCCGACAAATGGCTGGAAGCCATGAAATCCGAGAGAGGATCCATGTGTGAAAACAAAGTGTAGACTTTGGTAGAACTGCTTGATGGTCATAGGACTATTGTGTAAAAATGGATCTTTAAAAGAAGACAGACGATGATGGTGATAAGTCACTATTAAGAAAAGCTCGACTTGTCGCAAAGATGTTTTCGATAAGATCAAACAGTTGACTATGATGAGACTTTCTCACTCGTAGCGATGCTAAAAGTCTGTTAGAATTATGTTAGTTGTTGATGCATTATTTATGAAATATTGCACGTAGGATGTCAAAACATTGTTTTCTCGACGGTTTCCTTGAGCAAACATTGTATGTGATACAACCAGAAGGTTTTGTCGATCCTAAAGATACTAGCAAGTATGCAAGCTCCAGTGATCCTTCAATGGACTGGTGCAAGCATCTCGGAGTTGGAATATACACTTTGATGAGATGATCAAAGATTTTGGGTTTGTACAAGGTTTATGAGAAACTTGTATTTCCAAAGAAGTGAGTGGGAGCACTATAGAATTTCTGATAGGTATATGTGGTTGACATATTGTGGATCAGAAGTAATGTAGAATTTCTGTAAAGCATACAAGGTTGTTTGAAAGAAGTTTTCAAAGGAGTACCTGGATTACGCTACTTGAACGTTGAGCATCAAAGATCTATGGAGATAGATCGAAAGAGCTTAATAGAAGTTTAAACAAGATGCATGCCTTGACAAGTTTTTGAAAGAGTTCAAAATAGACCAGCAAAGAAGGAGTTCTTGGTTGCGTTGTGAGGTGTGAATTTGAGTAAGACTCAAAACCCGACCACGGCAGAATAAAGAGAATAGACGAAGGTCGTCTTCTATGCCTTAGTCGTAGAATCTAAAGTATGTCATGTTGTGTACCGCACCTGAAGTGTGCCTTGACTCAAAGTATGTTGAGAGGTACAGAGAGTGATCCATGATTGAATCACTAGCAGCGGTCGAAATTTATCCTTAGTAACTAATGGACTAAGGAATTTTTCTCGATTATGGAGGTGGTTAAAGAGTTTGTCGTAAAGGGTTACGTCAATGCAAGCTTTGACACTAATCCGGATAACTATGAGTAGTGAAACGGATTCGTATAGTAGAGTAGATATTTGGAGCATTTCCGAATAGCACGTAGTAGCAGCATCTATAAGATGACATAAAGATTTGTAAAGAACGCACGAATCTGAAAGTTTCAGAACCGTTGACTAAAACCTCTCTCACGAGCAAGACACGATCAGACCCCATAACTATATGGGTGTTGGATTCGTTGGAATCACATGGTGATGTGAACTAGATTATTGACTCTAGTGCAAGTGGGAGACTGTTGGAAATATGCCCTAGAGGCAATAATAAATTAGTTATTATTATATTTCTTAGTTCATGATAATCGTTTATTATCCATGCTATAATTGTATTGATTGGAAACACAATACTTGTGTGGATACATAGACAAAACACTGTCCCTAGTAAGCCTCTAGTTGACTAGCTCGTTGATCAAAGATGGTCAAGGTTTCCTGGCCATAGGCAAGTGTTGTCACTTGATAACGGGATCACATCATTAGGAGAATCATGTGATGGACTAGACCCAAACTAATAGACGTAGCATGTTGATCGTGTCATTTTGTTGCTACTGTTTTCTGCGTGTCAAGTATTTATTCCTATGACCATGAGATCATATAACTCACTGACACCGGAGGAATGCTTTGTGTGTATCAAACGTCGCAACGTAACTGGGTGACTATAAAGATGCTCTACAGGTATCTCCGAAGGTGTTAGTTGAGTTAGTATGGATCAAGACTGGGATTTGTCACTCCGTGTGACGGAGAGGTATCTCGGGGCCCACTCGGTAATACAACATCACACACAAGCCTTGCAAGCAATGTAACTTAGTGTAAGTTGCGGGATCTTGTATTACGGAACGAGTAAAGAGACTTGCCGGTAAACGAGATTGAAATAGGTATGCGGATACTGACGATCGAATCTCGGGCAAGTAACATACCGAAGGACAAAGGGAATGACATACGGGATTATACGAATCCTTGGCACTGAGGTTCAAACGATAAGATCTTCGTAGAATATGTAGGATCCAATATGGGCATCCAGGTCCCGCTGTTGGATATTGACCGAGGAGTCTCTCAGGTCATGTCTACATAGTTCTCGAACCCGCAGGGTCTGCACACTTAAGGTTCGACGTTGTTTTATGCGTATTTGAGTTATATGGTTGGTTACCGAATGTTGTTCGGAGTCCCGGATGAGATCACGGACGTCACGAGGGTTTCCGGAATGGTCCGGAAACGAAGATTGATATATAGGATGACCTCATTTGGTTACCGGAAGGTTTTCGTGCATTACCGGAAAAGTTTCGGGCTCATCGGTAATGTACCGGGAGTGCCGGGAGGGGTGCCGGGGACCATCGGGAGGGGTGTCACGCCCCAAGGGGTCTCATGGGCTATGGGAAGAGATAAACCAGCCCCTAGTGGGCTGGAATAAGTTCCCACTAAGGCCCATAAGGTTTGAGAAGGAAAAAACACAAGGTGGAAAGAGTTTCCAAGTGGGAAGGTGGAATCCTACTCCAAGTAGGATTGGAGTAGGACTCCTCCACCTCCAATTTCGGCCAAACCTTTAGGTTTTGAGGCTGCCTCCTCCCCTCCCTCCCACCTATATATACGGAGGTTTTAGGGCTGATTTGAGACGACTTTCTCACGGCTGCCCGACCACATACCTCCATAGTTTTTCCTCTAGATCGCGTTTCTGCGGAGCTCGGGCGGAGCCCTGCTGAAACAAGATCATCACCAACCTCCGGAGCGCCGTCACGCTGCCGGAGAACTCTTCTACCTCTCCGTCTCTCTTGCTGGATCAAGAAGGCCGAGATCATCGTCGAGCTGTACGTGTGCTGAACGCGGAGGTACCGTCCGTTCGGTACTAGATCGTGGGACTGATCGCGGGATTGTTCGCGGGGCGGATCGAGGGACGTGAGGACGTTCCACTACATCAACCGCGTTCTCTAACGCTTCTGCTGTACGATCTACGAGGGTACGTAGATCACTCATCCCCTCTCGTAGATGGACATCACCATGATAGGTCTTCGTGCGCGTAGGAAAATTTTTGTTTCCCTTGCGACGTTCCCCACCCTATGAGTGTGTTGCCGCGTACGCATACGCTTACCCCGTCTCTCGTTACGAGTGGCGCGTTGAGCATGCACGCCCTCGTAGATTGCCCGTTGCTCTGCGATGAAGTTTGGGTTCGACGGGACCATGACGGCCATGGCATACTAGCTTATTCGTGGTAGATTTGGCCCTTTGTGAGCCGGTGCTGCTCAAGAAGGAAGGGATTGTGCTGCTGCTCCTCATGCGCCTACCGGAATGCCGACATAGGAGTCGGCGCAGGCTGTTCCTCCTTCACCACGGCGGTGTCAAAGTGCACTTGCGCATGCTCCATGGTCAAGTTGGCATGCACAAGCACGAGGTCCAGCGCGTTGTCGTCATCAGAGCCCCTCTCCATCGTGGGATCGTTGTCGGAGACCTTGGAGCCATCCTAATTTATTTATTTTAAATCACACAACACTTACTTAATCATACCATTGGTAAGTTTATAAATTAGAGAAATGTCAGGTTTTATAAAGTAGCATCTGAACTTTCGTATTTTTCAGACCATGGAAATTATAAATTAATGATTTCTATGTTTTATAAGGATACATATTTATTTATTGTTTATTGCCTTTTTATTAAAAGAAAACAGTTATAACTCGGCCTATGGGCGGGGTTCGCCCTCGCCATCCCTTGGCGAAAGATGAAGGGGTTCCGTTGGTGGATCCCGGCAGATCCCGAAATCACTAATTAAGGTGTATACATTCCAAATGCCGCTTTTATCTTTCCATGTTGTGACAAGTGATGCATAACATGAAAGTTTTTCTTTTTTCATAGATCTGTTTATTTAAAATATTTTATCTTTTAGACCGTGTGTTCAAATATCGAACCGTTTTCAACGTTGGATTTCCCGCGTCGAGAACTTCAAAACCAGAACTCGTGTTGATAGGATTTGAAGTTTTTTCATAAAAAGAACGAAAAAACGGAGAAAGGAATCGTGCCTCTCACGAAAAAAATACATTTTTCCCGTTTTCGAGAGGTACGGCCTTATCTCCTACGGAAGCAAATCCATACCTCTCGTGAAAGCAAGACCGTGACTCTCAAAGAAGAAAAAAAATAAAAACACGTTGTTTCATTTCCGAGAGGCATGATCATGCGTCTCGTAGAAAAACCATATTTTTTCGCTTCGGAAAGGGACGGTTGTGCCTCCCATGTACGCAAATCCGTTCCTCTTGTGAAAAAAACATGTTTTTTTCGTTTTTGAAAGACACGGCTGTGCCTCTCAGGATAGCAAAATTACACCTCTCTTGAAAGAAAAAATTATGTTTATATATGCAAAAAAATTGAAATTTGTTTTTGTCCAAAAGTTAAGAAAGACTAGTGAAAACCTGAAAAGCCGAAAAAACTGAAAAATAGCCGAAACATAAATCTGAAGGAAGCATCCACAACATGACACATGAAGATGGCTTTAAACGCATCAAATGACGGCGCCTGTGATTGTTGGGAGGCTATCAAAGAAGCTTTTCTCGATTAGTTGCTCTCGACAGATCCTATTTGACACCCGCAGGCGTCAAAAGACGTGGCTTCCGTAAAGCCTGGCCACTCGACGTCCCAGTTTGGACCGGCCCGTGCCCTACCTTTTCTTCCTTTTCCTGTTTCTTCCATTACTTTTTTCTTTTTCTGTTTCTACTTTTTATTTTCTTTGCTTTTACTTTTTTATTTTTTTGCGTATTATACACAATTCATTGCATGTATATATACAAAAATGGCCATCGTATTTTAAGGATGTGTTTGCCCTATTTAATAAAATGCTCAAGATAGTTTCAAAAACGTTCATTGTGTGTTCTAAAATTGTTCAACATATATTTACGAAAAAGTTCAATGTGTACTCCCTCCGTTCCGAAATATAAGACCTTTTAGAGATTTGACTATAGACTACATACGGAGTAAAATGAGTGAATCTACACTCTAAAATATGACTACATACATCCGTATGTAGTATGTAGTGAAATCTCTAAAATGTCTTATATTTAGGAAGGAGGGAGTATTAAATATTTTTCAGCATATATCATTAAATTTTTCGTTGTGTATTTAAATATTTGTTCAGTGTATACTACAAAATGTTCTGTGTGCATTTAAAAACTGTTAAACATATGTCAAAATATGTTCAATGCAAATGGGCCGGCCCGCTTGCGATTCTCTTAAGCCGGAGGTCGTCATTTTGACGCTAACCGGCATCGAGCAGGGACTCTCGTCGATCACCGCCCGGCGAACGAATCAGTAGATGGGAGCTCCTCCTTGGCAATCGGTCACTAGATCGTCCATGAAAATGGACGCACATAACTGGGGAACATTCCCAAGGAAACGGGGTCCTGGCAAACCGATCGTTCCACGGGAACCTTCCGTTCGAGCGAACGAAAAATGTTTGCTAGGCGGAAGCCCACCCAGCGAACGGGGTGCTCCTATACGGCGCTACAGGCGCCCATTCCCGCTCCTGGCGCTCCGGGCCAGCCCAATAACAGTTGAATTTAATAAAAAAGAAGTAAATAAATAAATACTTATAAAACAAATCGGTATATTAAAAAAGTTCATCAATTTTAAAATACTTCATAAAAGTTTTATAAAGTCAACCGAATTCAAAAAAGTTCACTGATTTTAAAGAAACTTTCATCGAATTTAAAAATTGTTCATAATTTTTTTAAATTCATCGAATTTTATAAACATTCACCGATTTTGAAAAAAAGTTCATCAAACTATATAAAAATTCAATATTTTTGAAAAATTTCACAGATTATGAATTTTATTTACTGATTTTGAAAAAAGTTCATCGAATTTGATAAAAGTTCATCATTTTTGGAAAAGTTTATAAAATTTGAAAACAAATCACAGATTTTGAAAAAATGTTCATCGTTTTTTTAGAAAAAATCATTGAATTTTATAACACAAGTTCATCAAACTTGTAAAAATTCATCCATTTTGAAAATAGTTCAGCATAATTTATAAAACAATAATTCATAATAATTAAAAAAAAGTTAACTAAATTTTACAAAAAAAATCATGTAATTGAAAAAGGAAGAAGAATAAAATTAAATATGAAAAGAGGAAAAAGAAGAAGTGGAAAGTGAAAAAAGAAAAAGAAAGAAAAAAGAAGAAGACGTAAGAGGAAAGGAGAAAGAGGGAAAGAAGCATTACTGGAGGAGCTCATGCGGGACGGTGGATTGGTTAGTCCATCACACTCTTGAGAGTCAAATGCATGTATCGTCCTCAAACTTGGTGGCGATGTCCACAATGGTCCTCAAAGTCACAAACTGCTTCAATACGGTCCTAGAACTTGAGAATACCGCTTCAATACGGTCCTTAAACTTGAGAGTAAAATGCATGTATGGTCCTTCAATTTGGTGGCTATGTCCACAATGATCCTTAAACTCAGAAACTGCTTCAGTACGGTCCCAGAACTTGAGAATACTGTTTTAATACGGTCCTTAAACTTGATAAACCCGTCTTATGATATGTTTCACATACTCCCTCCGGTTCCAAATATTTGTCTTGAATTTGTCTAGATACGGATGTTCTAACACTAAACATGTCTAGATACATCCATATCTAGACAAACTCAAGATAAATAATATGAACAGAAGGAAGTACATTTCTTGTACTCCACAACTTTTTTCTTCAGAAAAACGTCTCATAATTTATTTAATTACAAAAAGCCTAATGCCAGAAATATGGGTTGCACATGTCGGTACGGGAAAAGGAAAAACAATAGCTATATGGAGGATCGAACCTAAAGAACTGGAGACTATCGGTCAATTAGTGCACACAAGCAAACCACCAGGTCCTCAGTTGCTTCACGTAAATTGTTGAGCTAGAGGTTATCTTTCTATGTACCTCTTCAAGCATTTTTTTATGTAATTTTGTGTATGGCGTAACTATAGGCCCGCACAAGTTTGTTTTATTCTTTTCAATATATCTATTTTCTGAATTTCAAAATAAATTTTCCATAAAACTTAAACAAAGTGTTAGTCCATTTAAAAAGATCAACATATTTTTAGAAATATTTCATGTGTACTAAAAACTATAATAGTGTTTTTGAAAAGTATTTCATGTGTATTAAAAATTGCAAACGTGTTTTTGAAAAATGTTCGTCATGCATTCAAATAATGGTCAACATGTACTAACAATATATTGCTTAAAATAATTCTTACATTTCCAAAACCACACTTAACATGCTTTTATTACGTTTCTAGAATTTATTATTATGACACAATAATTTTAAATACACACTGAACACTTTTCAAAATACAACATTGCCATTTTTTTTAATAATTGAGTATTTTAAGTATAGAATGAAATACACAATAATTGTCCGTGCTTGTGGCCATTTTTTAAATGCATAACAAACATTTTTTAAAGACGTTTGTAATTTTTTGTTACACGTGTAACATTTTCCAAGAAGATATTTACAGTTATTAATACACATGAAATTTTCCCACTTAGGTTTTCCTTCCATTTCTGTTTCCAAATGGAAAAATAATAATATAAAAACATGAACTTGAAAAAACTAAAACAAACTTCTGTGGTGCAATAGGAGTGACATATATAATAAATATAGATATAGAAAAACGATTGACGAGTAACGCAAGAACCCTATAATTTAGGTCAAGTAGAGCATTACATGGTGGTCAGCTTGTGTGTACTAAGTAAACCGCACTAGAAGACCTGGAGGTCTTATGTTTGACCCTCTGTATTGGGAATTTTTTTTGTTCCCCATACTGGTAGGTGAAAACCACATTACACATTTAACTTTAGGTGTTTTTTTGCAATTAAATATAATCAGAGGCAGTTTAAAAAAATCGTGCAATACACGAAACATATGTGAGACGTATCACAGGACCAGTTCGTCAAGTTTAAGGACCGTATTGAAGCGGTATTCTCAAGTTCTAGGACCGTATTGAAGCAGTTTATGACTTTGAGGACCATTGTGGACATCGCCACCAAGTTTGAGGACGATACATGCATTTGACTCTGAACAATAACAACGTGGATTGTATTAGAACTAATGCAGCCATGCTATTTATTACTCAACCATTTACTATACCTCTTAGATTTTTGAGTTAATCTAATGCAGCCATGCTATTTATTACTCAACCATTTACTATACCTCTTAGATTTTTGAGTTAATTAAAAATAATTCGGAAAATGTCCATTTTTTAAATAGTAACAGTTCGTTAAATTTAGAAAAAAGTTCATGAATTTCAAAAAAGTTCATCAATTTTGCAAAAAAAACATTCATTTTTAAAATAAGTTCATCATATTTGGAAAAATTTCATCCATTTTAAAGAAATAATCATAAAATGCGAAAAAAGTTCATCAATTTTGAAAAAAAATCATTGATTTTGACAAAAGTTCTTTCGATTTTGAACAGAACTTCATCTGATTTGTAAAAAAATCACCGATTTTAAAGAAAAGTTCAACGAATTTGGGAAAAAAAGTTCATCGATTTATAAAAAAAGTCCATCAATTGTGAAAAAAGTTCGTCGGTTTTGAAATTTTTTTATGGATTTTTAAAAAAGTTCGTCATATTTGAAAAAATGTTCTTCACATTTGAAAAAACTTCATCCAATTTGAAAATAAGTTCATTGGTTTTCAAAAGTGTTAATCTATTTTATAAAAAAGTTCAATAATTTTGATAAACATTTCATCTGATTTAAAAAAAGTTCATCGGTTTGGAAAAAAGTTCACAAAAAACTAAAAAATGTTCATTAGTTATCTAAAAACGTTCATACAACTGTCAAAAATAATCCATTTTTTCTAAAAGGTCATGCAATTTAGGAAAAAACTCATCGATTTTGGAAATAAACTTTACAAATTTGAAAATAAACCGCTTATTTAAGAAAACAAAGAAAAAGGAAAACAAATTAAAAACCAAATAAAAGTTTCCTTAAAATGACCAGCAAACAAGGAACGAAAAACCTTGAATGGGATGACTATATAAAAGGAAAAGAAAAATGCTAATGTTTGCTAGTGGGTAAGGTGACGTAGTGTTTTCTGCTCTGAGCTAACAGGGAGAGTTCACTGGTTCGAAACTTGAGAACTGCGGGTCTTTTCTGTTTTTTAACAGAAAACAGAAAATGTCTATGTGGGCCGGCCCAAAGCGCAACGAGTGGGGGGTGCTGTAGGCGTCGGTTAGCAAAAACAGCCTATAACCAGCGTCATAGGCGCTAAATAGGATTCTCCGCACTGTTCTGCGGACAAAAGTGATGGGCAAGAACGACCACCAGCCACTTGTAGTTTTTTATAAACTAGCACACATGCCCGTGCGTTGCAACGGGAAAAAAATCATCTCCCATACACACACTCGAGGACATCAAGAAATCATATGAATTCTTTCACAACGTCGTAGGAGAAACAACATGATAAGTGATGTTGTGCACAAATATAAAGGTGGGTCCAATTTATTAGATAACAGACATATCTACCTAGTTGCCGGTATTAATTCACGTCTTTGTGATGTTCCTCTTTAGTGATACCTAAAAATATGCATTACCCATGAAAATAATAGTGCATAAAATAGCAAATTACACTTTAGTACTCCATGATAGCACATGCATAAGAGCATTCGTTTTGTTTTGTTGATATATGCGTTTGTAACTATAATACAAGACCAGGCTTAATTTGGTTGCAAACATGTTAGACATCTCCATTGAAAACAATCAATCTGTAATGATATGTATAACGAACAGGCATTTTCAAATACTCCATATAAAATAAAGTACTAATTAAGGGTGTAACAAAAAAAATAATTTTAGAAATGATTATCATGCAAGATAATATCATATCTGGAATGTACACATTTTTCGATGATTTTCTATAGAAATTTCTAAATTTCAAGTTAGCGTTGAAAGATATGAATATTTTTGAAAATACTTGAATCTGCCAAAAAATGGCTGGGCTTGGGCGAGGCTATTCTATCTTACGCTCACTTGAAATCAAGAGAAAAAAAAGGAAAATGGGGAGTGGTGGAGATTGAACTCAGGTTGGCTGACTGGGAGTGCAAGGCTCTAACCAATAGGCTGCTGGGAGGATGATGATTAGTAATGGGGTAATATCGTACATGAAATAATCTGGACGCTGGTGAATTTAGAAAGAAACGAATCGGTATTTGTAATTTACGGGTGGCATTGGTGGGTAATTTTTGTCAACTTCAGAGACAAATTTAATGACGTCCGGGCATACGTTATCTTTGCTTTATTAGTAGGTATAGATTCAGCCACGGGATTAAAACGGTAGTGGTGGGCGAGTAATTTGGGCTCGTCAATGGTTTGACATGTATCAGTGGGGCCAAAAAGTTCCCCTCCACAACAATCTTTCATAGACTCGCACTATATTTAAAAAATATTCCAAAAGTTAGAAGCGGCGGGCCGTCGAGCGCCCGCCACAAATATAGTAAGTAAGAAAAATGTTTGAAAAAATATACTCCCTCCATTCCGTAGTATTGTGCGTCCGCGCTAATGGATATTTAAGTTTGAATATAAATTTAATCAAAATGAACGACTTCAAAGAAAGCAAAAATTGTATCATTGAATTCATATTCAAAAGGAGTTTTCAATCGTATAACTTTTGCTCCCGCCGGAGTCGTCCACATTGATTGAATATATGGTCAAACTTGATTTTTGAAAAGCACGGGCGTACTATATTATCGAATGGAGGGAGTATTTACTCAAACCAGAATATTTTCAAATTTGAGGATGACACTTCCAATGGTGCGTATTAAAAATAAAATGATGTACAAAATTGATTATGTGTGGTAGGTGGCAGTTTTCGTTCAAAACCCTAGTGTTTAGTTTGTACACGAAGTGCATCAAGTTTTTCCATAATGCTAGCAAAATTTTATCATCATGTGAAAACATCAAGCCAAGTTTCTTCCCTTTTCAAGGTTGTTTGCACATTATGTTGAACCGAAAACTTTTCGGCCGTTTATTGCCCTGAAAACTAGTTACTGCTTTAAGATAGCAAATCAACTCAAAAAAGATCAAATTTGAGCAATGAGACTTCTAATGGTCTGTATTAAACATAGAAAAAGTTCGAAGTGGAAATGATGTAGAATAATTGAGTTGTGTATGGTAGGCGGTTGTTTCTATTCGAAACCATCATGCTTAACTTGGGTGTTTAGTTTGTACATGAAATGCATCATTTTTTTGTTGTTATGTTATAAATTTTTTACCACAACTAAATTTATTACTACTATAAAAAACTAATTTGAACATTCATAAAATATATAATTTAAATTGGGTCCACCGGAAGCACCAAATGCCTTGGTGCAATGGTACTTTTCCCCCACCATGCTATCATCCACTATCATCCACCAACCAATGTTTGGGACCCAATCCATCCCTATTTCCTTGACAAATCTAGGGGGTACAACGGGGAACTAATTGATTTCTTGCAATGCATGGGATTAATAGTAGCTAGTTTTCTATGTAAGAGTGTCAAACCCGTAGGGGCGAGCTTGCCCTTTTTTGATGGTATTGCGACACGTGCGAGTTATTCCCTCGTTCCACATGGAAGATTTGTTTGAATTGAAGTGGTTATGAGTGATTAATAACAAAAGAGAGAACTTTTAAGGGTGTAACAAGGATGAAGTCGTTCTCCGAGTTTTCGGATTCCCCACTGTGACATTTATATGTCAGCGTGGAGCCAAAAGCAAGATGTACTGATGTGTTAGTCCCGTATCACACACAATGACCATCACCACTCTTGACTGCCGGTAGAGTAGGATACTGTTTAAGGGTGTCCTCGTGGATTGTGGCATAAAGCGCATGGGTCCCTGATCTCACACTAAAGGCATGCTTAGGAGGGTGTCTAATTAATCTCCCCCAACATCGCGAAGAATATAATTGCAAACATATCACATAGATCGGACAAATTACCACACTTAAATTATAGGTAAACTATGGTTCCTTCATATCCTCGAAAACTAGGGAACTACTCACACATTAAGGCACAAGACACGAAAGAGATATCCATATAATTCAGAGATGAATGATTAAGGTAATCTTACAAATCCGTAAGGAGTTCTGAATCTAAATGAATGAGTCCAGAGATTGCAACAAGAGGACCGAGGGAGTTGATAGTGGGGGTTAAGATTGTGATGAAGGCGGTGGATACTGTAGCCCATGATCACTACACGCGAATTATTGGTGGCAGTGGTTACTCTCTTGCGGACCCCTTCTAGATATGATTAGAAGGTGGATTTTTTGGTACTGCCCTATCATTGGACTCTCTTTGTTCATCCTACCCTGGTAGCACTTGTGTATCTGAGATATATATGATCTGACAAAGGCATTGGCAAGTAGTAGTGTGAGCTCTCATACTAGTTCTTGTCGTGCCGATTTCGACAAAAAACATGGAGGTTCTCGTGTCATGGCTTTGGCTCTTCTTTACAAAGCTCACTTTAATGTCCATTCTTCATATTTCCACCAAAAACATTTTAAAAAATGTTGCGTGTGAACTCAAAATTGTACTCCAGGTGAAATCGAGGTAAAAAGGCAACATTATCATGGTAAAATATGAAAAATACTACCTCTGCAGTGCAAAAGGAATTACCTAACACATGATACAAAGATGCACGTAACACCTCTATGAATTTCCCCTCCCATAACTAACCGTCGCAACCCACCAAACCTCGTGGAATCTGCAAAGGTCACTAGCATTTGCCACCACCGTTCGTCAGCCATTCTTCGCCATTCATTAGTGCAGGAAAGTTTAGCTATGGCATGGCAAAACGAGCTTTGCTCGCCTGACAGCTCAATGATAACCCACAAGTATAGGGGATCGCAACAGTTTTCGAGGGTAATGTATTCAATCCAAAATTATTGATTCGACTCAAGGGGAAGCCAAAGAATATTCTCAAGTACTAGCAGTTGAGTTGTCAATTCAACCACACCTGAAAGATTTAGTATCTGCAGCAAAGTATCAGTAGCAAAGTAGTATGATAGCAGCAGTAGCAACAGTAACCAGTAGCAGCAGAATAACAGCAGTAGCAGCAAAGTAACAGCAGTGGCAACAGAGTAACAGTAGCAGCAATGACAGCAGTAGCAGCAAAGTAACGTACCGCGACAACGTAGACCTAAGTGGATTTATTGGATCCTGGGGAACCATCACAAGTACGGCCGGCCTCAAGGACCAGTAGTAAAAGACTCATAGGCATTGGATCGGTGATGGATGATTATGTCGGATGATATTCATCATGCAACAGTTATAACACGGAGAGATATGTAACTAGCTCCAGTTCGTCAATGTAATGTAGGCATGTATTCCGTATGTAGTCATACATGCTTAGGGAAAAGAACTTGCATGACATCTATTGTCCATCCCTCCCGTGGCAGTGGGGTCCTAATGGAAACTACGGCATATTAAGGTTCTCCTTTTAATAAAGAACCGGACCAACGCATTAGCACTTGGTGAATACATGAACTCCTCATACTATGGTCATCTCCGGGAGTGGTTTCGGCTATTGTCACTCCGGGGTTGCCGGGTCATAACACATAGTAGGTGACTACAACTTGCAAGATAGGATCAAGAACACACATATATTGGCGACAACATAATAGGCTCAGATCTGAAATCGTTGGCACTCGAGCCCTAGTGACAAGCATTAAGCATGGCAAAGTAGTAGCAACGTCAATAACAGAACATAGTGGATACTAGGGATCAATCCCCGTCAAAACTAACTCGATTACATGATAGATCTCATCCAACCCATCACCGTCCAGCAAGCCTACGATGAGATTACTCACGAACGGTGAAAAGCATCATGGAATTGGCGATGAAGGAAGGTTGATGATGACGATGGCGACGATTTCCCCTCTCCGGAGCCCAGAACGGACTCCAGATCTGCCCTCCAAAGGAAGAACAGGAGGTGGCGGCGCCTCCGTATCGTAAAACGCGATGGACTCTTCTCCCTGATTTTTTTCCGGACGAAAGAGGCTAAATAGAGCTGAGATTGGAGGCGGTGGAGCAACGTGGGCCCCACAAGCCTGCCAGGCGCGGCCAGGGGGGCACGCCTGGTGGGCTTGTGGGCTCTTGGCTCCACTTCCTCCGTTGATTCTTGCGCCAGTATTTTTTATATATTCGACAAAAATTCTCCGTAAATTTTTAGGTCATTCCGAGAACTTTTATTTCTGCGCAAAAACAACACCATGGCAATTCTGCTGAAAACATCGTTAGTCCGGGTTAGTTCCATTCAAATCATGCAAATTAGAGTTCAAAACAAGGGCAAAAGAGTTTGGAAAAATAGATACGATGGAGACGTATCACTCAACGCCATCAATTTTACACCATTGTTAAAAAATAGTGGTAGCGTTGGGTATCACGTCCGCGGTATTCTATGTGCCGATGGTGTGTCACGTGGACAACGACACCACTACAATTGCTCACCTAACGAGGTGCAATGTACATTACACGCCGGAACGTTTCGTGCAGCCAAGAAAAATCCCACAAACATTACTAGAGCTAGAGTAATAAAACTAACATAGGTAAGGAGTTCATTTCACATCAATGGCCCAACCACAAACATACTTTTAAAGGAGGTTGATGACGATCATCATCGTCAAGTCATGGTGTGGGGTGCTTCTGATAGTGACTAAGACGGTTTGTTCAACTCGGAGATTCTTGCCAGCAAGGAAGTTGCTCCACTGAGCCGCACTAAAGATAGTGCGGTCGTCCGTGTCCACTGTGTAAGGACAGATGGTGATGGAACCCCTTGTGGTAAGACGTAGTACAACAATGCGCGCTTCATCTGGCTCGATGCCACAACAAACACATACCTCTTAGGTAATTTCTGAAAAAAAAACAAATATTATAAATGGTCATGTCACATTACTACACCGTAAGCATCAAATTCTACACTAAGTATATCATCAAATTCGACACTAAGCATATCATCACATTACTACACTATAATCAATATATAATATTACTAAAGCATATCACATTACTACACTAAGGATATCATCATATTAATATAGTAAGCATATAACATTACTACACTATAAGCATATTAGCACATTAATTACGATACTAAGCATATCATCAAATTCTACACTAAGGATATCAACAGATTCTATACTAATCATATCATCACATTGCTACATTATAATCAATATATCACATTACTAAAGCATGTCACGTTACTACACTAACCACATCACAACATACTACACAAAGCAATCCATGAAACTAATATAGTATCATCAAATTACTACACTAAGTAACTTACCATGATGTGACGATTAACATTCGTCTGTGTGAGGCGGGTCATGAATGGCATCCCGACGTAGGCATCACGTGTCCGAAGTTTTTTCCCAAAGGTTGTCCATTTCATGCTCGCTCAGTTTGATCATTCTTTGGGCATAGAGTGCTTCATCACATGGGTCCTCATCTTCTTTCTCTGAGTTGAGATAGGTAACAACCAACCTTGGAGTTTGTCTTCTAAAGGAGAAGCAGGTCAATTCACCCCCACCGAGATGCATGCGGGAGATGAAACAATCCCGTTCATCTCCTCCAAGCTGGGTTATGTTCCATCACTTATTGACGTCCATAGTGTAGGGTCCCCTAGGAGTGTCGAAGATGACAACGTCTCCAGTAATGAGCTCACTGAAATTCAATCTCACATTGCAAGGGGCGATCTGTGTAAGAAAAAACAAAACACACACACATAATGCATTGATGGAAATATCAACAAAAACAATAGAACAAACTGTTAGAAGGTTCATATAATTTCTTACCGCTGTAGGAAAAAAAACACAGCTGAAAGTAAATGTTGAACAACTTGCCACTTGCAAGGCTGGTTGCACACCTTGACTTGCACACTCGACATGATGATGATTACGTCATTCTACACAAGATGTATTGAAATTAAGTATATAATCGCATTCTAGACTAGTGAACCGACAGTAAGTATAATCAAATACTACGGTGCTAAACATAATTCTATGCTAATATTCTAGACACTCAAAAAATTTCTACTCAAAATTAATATTCTAGACACTATCAAATTAGTAATAATACTCACTTCCATACTAGTGTAATATCTGCATGCACTTTTGATTGGTTCTCAAGAACACACTGTCATACTCCTGTAATAGTACTCAAGTATACCGACAAAATTCCAGCACTGTACGAACTATTTTTAATAAAAAAATCACACTCCGTCTATTTCTTGAATTTTAGGTGTAAAGCATAACTACCTAGACAAGTTAAAAGTCTCGAATCTATCATCCTAACTAGCCGAATTTTGAGACAGTCTTGCTGATGCCACTAGAGTTAAATTGCCGAACACACTAGCCATGTACTATTAAAATCGGATTTTACATCAGATTATCACTAAAATTTTAATTCTACATCACACAAAGCAATCCATTATATATGTGTATAAAAATTTCTACACAATGCATTCATAAATCAACTTATAGATGAATCCTCATATGGATTATGAGTGGGCGAAGGAGGTGCGAGCGGAGAGGAATGATATGTAATGGGAGGGGAACTAAGGAGAGAATTGAACCTTGCTCGGCGGCGACGTGGCGTTGACGGGAGGCAGCTGGTCGAGGGCAGAGTTGAAATCAAAGGGCGGCGACTTATGTCTTTTACTAAGGTGTGGGAGTTGACTCACGTGGACCATTGCTGGCGTGAGCCTAAAATGCAACGCATAGCTAATAACAACCGAAATAATAAAAACTAATTAAGATTAATGAAATACTTAACATAATTAAATATTCAAAATAAGAAGTGGTAGAAATAATGATGTCAAAATAAAAATAAAAAATTGTTATTTCTTGATTAGTATAATTTTAAAATAGTTCAAATACTAGTTTAAGTAAGAACAATATTTCTAACGTAGCATAACTTGACATGCGAACACTAATTAATAAGCTACGACGTGCAAAGAAGTTCAACACCACCACTATCTTCTAAACAGTGAGTACATGTGAGCTAATAGATTTGTGACATGTCCAAAAATAACTACGCCAACACTAACCGTGTACACGTGGCATACCAATTTAGCCGACGCCAACAATATTTGAAAAAAATAATGCTGACATTGTCTGAAAATGGCGTCACCAACAAAAGTTGTGGCTACCTATTTATCTACTAGTGATTATTTTCTTATTTTATTTCTTCGATGACAGAGAGAAAGAGGGATAGATGCTGAAAAGGAGGGAGAAAACTTTTAGGGTGATGGTTGGAGTACCAAGCAAAATATGGTAGGTCTTAAAACAGAGAATCCCCCTAAAATGGAGAGTATTAGCAAGGGGAAAGAGCTATCTTTTGAAGTTTAAATATGTTTACCCTACCTTTAAACATCAAAAAGTTGCTTCTCCTAAATAACAAATCAAAACCAGCTTCTTTATTTCTACTTGTTCTAGAAAATACTTCGATGTCTCTTTCTCTATTTATCTATGTGCAACTATCTACTGTAATTCAACTCTAGTGTGTAATGCACTCTAAAAAGTTTATAGTAATTCACACCATATTTTTGAACGCGGGTCCACTTCATTCTTATACAATGGTGTGAGTGCTTTGGATGGATTGTACTTTACTTTTAGACATAGTGTGTTTCCTATTTAGAAGAGTCTCTAAATTTCTCATAATAGTCTTAAGCAAGAATAATAGTAGAAGAAAAGTAATAAAAGCCAAGAAAAAACTAGTTAATGAGAAGGGTTAACATTTTGGATATTCTTGCTAGAGTTAACTCAAGTATACCTGCAAGTTCCAAGGCGGCATAAGGAACATATATAGCCTATCAAATTTGTCGTACCATATATGCCCAAATTTACGCATGTTAAACAAAGCAACCGATTCCTACTCGGCGCTTATGGCACGAGGTAAAGGCTATTTTGGATATTCTTGCTTTACCAAGGCTATTTGGTAAAGCAACCGATTCCTCCCCCAGAGTTGCGTAGGAAATGGACCGGCCCATGTAGCATGTAGCATTCTGTGAATGAAAGCTTGTCCACCACAGTTTGGTGAAGCGTTTAGTTGTTTTCTTTTAGTTTCGTGTTTCTTTGGTTTACTCGGTTTTCTAGCTAGTTTTTCCCCGCTTTGTGTTTCACCAGCATTTGTTTGGTTTGTCGGTTTTACATTTTCTTTCCCTTCTCTAGTTTTCCTTTCTGTTTTTTATTTCATTTTGAAAATTCTTTATCTGTCTTGTCAAATTCATTAAAAAAATCGAGTTAATATTCGTTTTTTAAACTTGTGAAATTTTTTCAAATTCAAGAAATTTTTCGAATTCTTAATCTTACAATAATTTTGCGAAAAAACTCCAATCCACATAATTTTTAGATTAACGAAATTTTTTCAGATGTGCAAACTTCTTTAAATTCGTAAAAATATGAAATTCATGAACTTTCTTCAAATTTTCTTACCTTTTGAAAAGTGGTCCTTTCTAATATAAACAAATATTAAAACTAGTAAAGTTTCAAAATTCATGAACTCTTTTGACCTATCAAAATATTTTCCGGCAATATTATTGGGCCGACCCATCACTAAAATTAAGCAATTGGGCATCCGGAATGCTGCAAATATAGTGAGATATAGCAATTGGGTGCCCGGGAGCTCCTACCTGCCGCTCATTGCGACAGGGACTCCCTGCGCCGCACAGGGCGGGTGCCCGACTGGACCGGCCCATTTTTTTTTACTTTTTCCTTTTCTTTTAATTTCCTTTTTCGGGTCATTTTTTCTTTGCTTTTCACTTTTTTTTATTTCAAGCAAAAACATTTCTCGAATTTGCAGAACATTTTTGAAAAATCATGAACAACTTTGGAGGTGCAAACAATTTTTTAAAGAAAGAACATTTTTTAATTCTTAAGAACAAAATTTTGAAAAGGAAAATAATTTTGAAAACCCCAAATAAGTTTGAAAGCCCGAACAAATTTTTAAAGCACGGATATTTTATGAATTTTGAGAACAAATTTTGGAACCGAGAACAATTTTTGAAAAATCGTGAAAATTTTGGAAGTGTGAACAAGTTTTTAAAACATGAATTTTTTTTCAATCTTCATTTTTTTAAACAGAAGAACAATTTGGAAAACCGTGAATTTTTTGGAAGCGCGAATAATGTTTTAATTCTGAGAACAAATTTTGAAACCGAGAACAATTTCAAAAAAATCGTGAACAAATTTGGAAGCGCGAAAAACTTTTTAAAGCACGAACATTTTTTGGATCTTGAGTTTTTTTTAAAAAGCCCAAACAATTTTGGAAGCGTGAACAAAATTTAAAAACAAAATTATTTTTTGAATTTTGAGAACAAATTTGAATACCGAAAACAATTTTGAAGAATTCTAAACAAATTTGGAAGCGCGACAATTTTTCAAAGCCAAATTTTATTTGAATCTTGAGAACAAAATTTTGAAACGGAGAATAATTTCGAAAATCCCCTAATAAATTTGGTAGCGCGAATAATTTTCAACATTTTTTCAAACAGAGAACAAATTTAGAAGCGTGAATAAATACTTAAAGCACGAATATTTTCTGAATCTTGAGAACAAAATTTAAAACCAAGAACTATTTGAAATTAACGTAAACAAATTCTGAAGCACAAATCTTTTCAATCAATTTTAAATTAAGAACAAATTTGTAAATAAAGATTATTTTTCAAATATTTGTTGAAATAGAAACTGAAAAGAAACCGGTTCTAGAAACCTTCTAGAAGTTTCATAAAACCGAAAAAACCGGCCGGAACCTGTAAAAGGTCCCTAAACAAGGGGCTGTGATCCCGCTAAATGGCCAACCCATCCCCTTCCTGTTCTGTGCGAATAGGGTCTTTCTGGGTGCCTAGCAAGATTTAGGCTACCCTCATGTCAATCTGTGCGTCAGATGGGCTAGACCCAGACGCGCGGGACGCCACAACCTTGTTTTTTTTCACTCTTTCGTTTTTGTTATTTATTCATTTTTCACTTTTGGTTATAATTCCAAATATTGTAAACAAATATATATATAAATTTAATTTATTCGAATATTTCGAAAACAATGTTAACCAGGCATTTAAAAAAAAATTAAATTGGTATGGAGAAAATGTTTTTTATGTACAAGAAAAATGTATAAAGGACATATACAACGTGTGTAAAAAATGTTGATTATGTATTTAAAAAATATTAATATAAGCATTTAAAACAATGTTAAACAATTATTTGGAAAAGTTTAATTGAACATTTGGAAAATGTGAAATGTTTATAGGAAAAATGTTGACCTTGTATTTAAGAAACGTTCAACCTATATTTTAAAATGTTAATTAGAAATTTGAAAAAAGTGTTAGTGTATAAAAAAGAAAATTGCCATTTTTCAAAACATGTAATGCTTCTATTTGAGATAATTTAATTATGCATTCAAAAAAATCTAAGATGTGTTCAGGAAAGATGATGACCATGTATGTAAAACATTTTAACCTGGTAGTACTAATCAGACATTTGACGATAATGTTAAATGTGTATAGAAAAAATGTTGGCCGCATATCAATTTTTTTAACTGCATATCAAATATGATAAATTATAGAATAAATGAAATATATATCGGAAAAATGTTTTTCATGTTTACCATGTATTAAAAAAAGTTAAAACTAGATTTAAAATGTTAATCAAGCATTTAAAAAGATGCTATATGTGTATAGAAAGAATGTAACCATCTATTCAAAAAATATTAATATGCTATTTGAGATTTTCTCATCAAGCATTTTATATTAAATAATTGTATATAAAAAATGTTGTCCATGTCATGTATTTGGAAAATGTTAAACAATTTTTATAAAGATGTATTAGATATATACCCAAAATGTATATGCAAATGGTGATCCTCCGAGAGTGAACAAAAGAAAACCGATGGAAAAAAGAAAGAAACAAACAAAGGCGAACAGAAATGATGGGAGAAAAAGAAAAGAAAAAGCTTGTGAAAATACTAGAATAGAAAGAAAAGAAAAAAAAATCAGGACAGATAGAGAGAAAACAAAGAAAAGACAGTGAGAAAACATGAGGCCGATAGTTACTCGGTGGCTAGCAGGGCTACACAACAACCAGGAGATACTAGAATTGGGAATACGCTATTCGCCGCTTAGTGCGTCAAAGTGACGGTGCTTCACACAATCCAGCAACCCAGCAGCTACTTAATGGGCCGGTCCAGAATCGCTTAGGCAGCTGGTGTTGGGAACCTTCTAGGAGGTTCCATGAACCGATTTTCTGTTTTTTACCGGTTTTGTTTGTTTTCTTTTTTGTTTCTGTTCCTTTTTCTTCTGTTTTCTGTTTCTTCCTTTTTCCTTTTTTTCAAGGTTATTTTATTTTTTAAAAACTAAGGCATGTTAAAAAATTGTTTTTGAAATTCAAAAAATGTTCTCGTTTTTGAAAATAAATTCTAATTTTTAAATAATTGTCGTTTTTAGAAAATTATTCATAACATCGAAAAACATTTGAGATTTTCAAAAAAATGCTTTTATTTTAAAAAAATGATCTTGTTTTCGTTTTTATTTTCGTCCTTTAATTTTTTCCTTTTCCTATTCCTATGGTTTGACAATTTCAAACTTTTATTTTGAGTTTTCAAAAAACTTCCTGTTTTCAGGATTCTGTTCAAAACTTTTATTTAAATGTTCATGCTTCAAAAAATAATCAGGAATTGCAAATAATGTTCTTGATTTCAAAATGTGTTCATATTTTTTAAAATGTTCATGTTTCAAAAATTGTTTTCATATTAAAAAAGCTGCATGATTTTTTCAAGAATGTCCGTATTCTCAATCAAATTCAGGAATTTAAGAAAATGTTCTTGTTTTCAAGAAAAAGATCATTATTTCATAAAAATATTTGTGTTTCCAAAATTGTTCTCCCTTATAATGGGCTGACCTGTTACTATAGGTGCTTCAGGCGCGATCTCCACCGTCTCGCCATTAGCGAGATATAGGTCCCGCGGTAGCAATTGCATGAAGAAGTAGACACTCTTTGCCAGCTTCCCATGATCTGTAAAAATAATGCTATACCAACGAAAAAGGAGAGCACTTGCTATAAATGAATGAATAAAGGAATAGCAAGAAAAGCATAAGCAAAAGCTATTCCCCAACGCTATATTACAGGAGGCAGGGAGGGAGACAAGTAGACAGCATCACAAGGATACGTGCGACAGGTTCCGGTCGTGATCACCAAAGCTAGCGGAGCCCCACACACAACATGTTGTTGCGTATTTAATCATGGCGATGATCGACTACTCGACGCGACTCCACACTCGTATGCGTGTGTGATCTCGCTTTCACGTACGCACTTTCGGTGTCAACGATGGATGGATGGACGCATCGGTCGGTCGATGGATGGAGATATCGATTCCTTTCGACGCGTCCCCGTCGTGCATGTACCGCTGCCGCTGAGCCGAGCCATTGCTAATGACTATATATATAGGTCGTCGATCGTAGCTAGGTGCCGTTCATTTCAATTTCCAGCTCGTGTCTGAGACGAGCTGATGGCTACAGTGCTTGACTTGCTGGTTCCACTCGTCACGTTCGTTGGATCCTCTCTGTTTTGGCCTTTTGGGGGGTAGGAGGTAGGCAGGATACGGCTGCTTGGCCTGGGTGCAGTGTGAACTGCAACTCATGGCAGCTCTCGTACGTCAGCTAATTAGAGCGTTTTATGGGTTAGCAAAGTCTCGGATCCGGCGATTGACGGCCGGCTAATTAAGTACTCCATAGTAGGCTTGGTAGTTGGTACCTACTCTCTCCGTTCCTGAATACATGTCTTTTTAAAGATATTTTACTAGAGCAGTACATACGAAGTAAAATAAATAAATTTACATTCTAAAATATGTCTACATACATCCGTATGTAGTATCTTGATGAAACCTTAAAAAATATATATTTAGAAATGAAGGAAATACATGATACTATGGATTCGGATTTAGGTGCAGATATATGGTGATTCTGCCTTCGGCTGGTGGAAGATGGGATGATGCTCAAGCTTTGCCCCCAAATGATTACAACGAGTGCCGATGTGCCTCTCTAGTGTTTTGTTCGCTGTCTCTTGTCTAGTACTAGCAAAGGAGTCGCGAGTTTTTCTTGTATTTGCCCGAGTATCATGGCTTCAAGAGCTGGCTGGATTGTTTTAGGGCCTCTTTGATTTACATGATTCTCAAAGCGAAGCAATATGAAAAATGCAGAAATAGGATGGCATGTTCCATAACATCCTACAAGATTTGAAAGAATGTTTGATAATGCAGGAGAAACAAAGGAATTCTAAAAAAAGTTAAGTTGGATGAAAATTTTCCTTCATAATGTAGTACAGATGGATTCTATAAAAAAATTCCTAAGAATGCCAATGCTACGAATCAAACAATCATCGAAGGGAAGATTTCTAAGGGTCCAAATCCTTCAATAGTCTTATGAGATTCCTTTGAATCAAAGGACGCTTCAACAGCTAGCCAAATTGTTTTGGGCGCTTACAACATCTACGCCGACCTCTCAAATCCGTCTCAAACGCCCGGGAAGGCCGCCCTGTCATTGTCTGGTCACAAAAAATCGAAACGAATTGTCGTCCTAAACGGGCCTCAAACGTGAGGGCTGACCGACATCCCTCATATCCATCTCAAATACGAAACAAATATGAGATGGCCCGGGTGCGCCCGCCACGTAAGCCCGGCCACCACCGACCCCACAAATACCTTCATCCGAAAACCCCCTAGACATCGATCACTTTACTCTCTCCGTCCAGTCCACTTTCGATCCCCTCCCCTCCGATCCAATGGCCGACGACGAAAGCAACTCCGGTGCAGAATCCGATGGCTCCAACATCGATGTGGTGGAGGTGGCCCTCCACATCAGGAGGTCGCTGCAGGAGCAAGACGGACCTGACAACGACAAATCTTCTTTCTCAACGCCCGTCGCCATTTGATGCAGCGCCGACGATGTTCTCGGTCCTTCCCGCACGACGCGCAGCTCCGGCCGCTCTGCTCCCCTCAATGTACGCCACCCACCTCCACCATCCATTTGTCCGGAAGTGCTACCCGACCATCGATGGGTCCCTGTGCTCGCGCAAGGGCCGGGGACCATGAGGACGCCCGAGTCCGAAGCGCGTGTAGCCCGGCACGAGGAGCAACATGCGAGGGAGAGGGGGTCTGATGGCCACGAGCTGGTCGCACGCGAGCGTGACGGTCGACCTCGAGATGCGCTCCTCATGTCGGTTCTCCATCGCTCTGTCACAACGACGAGACAGAGGCCCACCGCCTCCGCCGCAAAAATGTGGGTGCCCTGACTCGCCGATCGAGTTGTCGGAACATGAGGCAAACAAGGGGATGATCACGAAGGTGAAGGCGTCCCGCCATGCCAAGGAGCAAGACCAATTGCTCCATTGGCTGTCGGGCATGTGGTGCAACTCTCACAGCTCTGGCATGACAGACAACTTCACCTCCAGCTTCGACAACAACACACCTCCGCATGCCGACGCCTACACGGAGGAGGGGCACAACCGCGTCAACGACCAGAAGTGAAAGGACTCGGTGAGGAAATGATGATTTCCTCTACCCTTTCCCGTTTTGTTTATATTTAAAGTATATTCTAAGTAGTTGGTAGTATGGATTTGCAATGAACTATGCCCCTTTTTGTCCGGCGATGCAATGCGACCCGATGAACTTAGGTGACATTGTATGTGTTTATATGATTTTAAGGATTCGATGTATCAGCAAACGTGTTCGGACGCGTTCGCGGGCCTGAATTTGCTAGTATGTCCTTAGATGCTCTTACACTAGCACAACGAGAGACGATCAACACAGTGGATATGATCAGCAGGGCATACCACTTTAGTGGAAACAAATACACCATGTGGATGCAATGAATGATCATGAACAATTAATGAACTGTTCAAAAAAGAACAACAATGACCACGTATACCAATTCCGTAGAAACAAAAGAAGCCTCACATGGAAAAAGGAAGGACCAGTTGCAAAAAACCACCACATTTGCGGCTAGGTTTGCAGAAAACTACCAACTCGTTAATTTATTGCAGAAAACACGAGAAAATCCCTTAAGTCGTTGCAAAAAGCACTGATCTGCCAATTAGACACATTTGAGCTCGTTTCCGACAGATGGGCCCAGAAAATGCCGACGTGGCCTAACGGCTCGACAAATGGCGTCGCTTCGACCGAAAACTGTCGGGATGCCGCACCGGTCGCTCCTGGTCAGATAGCCCCCCCGGCCCCTCACTAGCTCCCATGTCTCTCGCCCCACGACCCTCTCCTCTCTTGCCCCTGCTCGTCGCTGACCGACATGGTTTCGTGGAATGACAGCGACAACAACTACGACTCGGCCGCCCAATACATCTCCTCATGTGAATCCCGTATCAAGGTGAGTGATGCCTAGGGTTAAGCTCTATTTGATCTGAAGTTTCGAATGAGAAATTTTTTTGGTCTGTCTTACTCGATTATAACTTGCATGTTGAATCTAGATCCCAGCTACAATATGTTGGAAATATGCCCTAGAGACAATAATAAAATGGTTATTATCATATTTCCTTGTTCATGATAATCGTCTATTATTCATGCTATAATTGTATTAACAGGAAACAGTAATACATGTGTGAATAAATAGATCACAATGTGTCCCTAGCAAGCCTCTAGTTGGCTAGCTCGTTGATCAATAGATGACCATGGTTTCCTGATCATGGACATTAGATGTCATTGATAATGGGATCACATCATTGGGAGAATGATTTGATGGACAAGACCCAATCCTAAGCATAACACTAGATCGTGTTGTTCGTATGCTAAAGCTTTTCTAATGTCAAGTGTCTTTTCCTTCGACCGTGAGATTGTGCAACTCCCGGATACCGTAGGAGTGCTTTGGGTGTATCAAACGTCACAACATAACTGGGTGACTATAAAGGTGCACCACGGGTATCTCCGAAAGTGCCTGTTGGGTTGGTACGAATCGAGATCGGGATTTGTCACTCCGTGTGACGGAGAGGTATCTCTGGGCCCACTCGGTAGAACATCATCATAATGAGCTCAGTGTGACTAAGTAGTTAGTCACGGGATGATGTGCTACGGAACGAGTAAAGATACTTACCGGTAACGAGATTGAACAAGGTATGGGATACCGACGATCGAATCTAGGGCAAGTTCTATACCGACAGACAAAGGGAATTGTATACGGGATTGATTGAATCCTTGACATCGTGGTTCATCCGATGAGATCATCGTGGAACATGTGGGAGCCACCATGGGTATTCAGACCCGCTGATGGTTATTGGCCTGAGAGGTGTCTCGGTCATGTCTGCATGCCTCCCGAACCCGTAGGGTCTACACACTTAAGGTTCGATGACGCTAGGGTCATAGGGAATTGTTATACAAGGTTGGCGAAGGTTGTTCGGAGTCCCAGATGATATCCCGGACATCACGAGGAGCTCCGGAATGGTCCGGAGGTAAAGATTGATATATAGGATGGATGGGTTTGGACGCCGGAAATGTTTCGGGCACCACCAACAAAGTGCCGGGACCACCGGAAGGGTTTCGGAGGCCCACTAGGAGAGGCAACCAGCCCCAGGAGGCTACATGGGCCAAGTGTGAGAGGGAACCAACCCCTAGTTGGGCTGGCGCGCCCCCCACACCCAACCCATGGCGCCTAAGAGGAGGAAGGGGGAACCCTAGCGCAGGTGGGCCTAATGCCCACCAGGGAGTGCGCCACCCCTCCTCCCCTCCTGGCCGCCACCCCTCCCCCCATCTAGGGCTGCCTCCCCCCCCCCCTCAAGGGGGTGCCACCCTCCCTTTCCCCTATATATAGTGGGGGGTTTGGCCATTGGAGACACGGTTTTCCATCTCTCTCTCGGCGCAGCCCTACTCTTCTTCTTCCTCCTCTCCCACGGTGCTTGGCGAAGCCCTCCCGGAAGACCTCGTCTCTCCATAGATACCACGCCGTCGTGCTGCCGGAGATCTTCCCCAACCTCTCCCTCCTCCTTGCTGGATCAAGGTGCGGGAGACGTCACCAGGCTGCACGTGTGTTGAACGCGGAGGTGCCGTGGTTCGGCACTAGATCGGAATCACACCGTGATCTGAATCGCCGCGAGTACGACTCCATCAACCACGTTCTAGCAACGCTTCCGCTTAGCGATCTTCAAAGGTATGAAGATCCACTCACCCCTCTCTCGTTGCTGGTCTCTCCATAGGAAGATCTGAATATGGCGTAGGAAAATTTCGAATTTATGCTACGTTACCCAACAGTGGTATCCGAGCCAGGTTTTCCATGCGTAGATTCTATGCACGAGTAGAACAGAAAAAGGTTGTGGCGATGATTTTGTCAATTGCTTGCCGCTACTAGTCTTATTCCTTTCTGGCGGTATTGTGGGATGAAGCGCCCGGACCGACCTTACACGTACGCTTACGTGAGACAGGTTCCACCGACCAACATGCACTAGGTGCATAAGGTGGCTATTGGGTGTCTGTCTCTCCCACTCTAGTCGGATTGGATTTGATGAAAAGGGTCCTTATGAAGGGTAAATAGCTTTGACGTATCATCATTGTGGCTGTCACGTAGGTAAGAAGGCGATCTTGCTAGAAACCCAATTCAGCCACGTAAAACTTGCAACAACAATTAGAGGACGTCTAACTTGTTTTTGCAGGGTTTGACATGTGATGTGATATGGCCAAAGGTTGTGATGTTACATGTGTGATGTATGAGATGATCATGTTCTTGTAATAGGATTCACGACTTGCATGTCGATAAGTATGACAACCGTCAGGAGCCATAGGAGTTGTCTTAATTTATTGTATGAGATGCAACGCCATGTGTTTACTACTTTTACTTCATTGCTAACGATTAGCTATAGTAGTAGTAGTAGTAGTAGTTGGCGTGACGACTTCACGGAGACACGATGATGGAGATCATGATGATGGAGATCATGGTGTCACACCGGTGACAATGATGATCATGCGATGCCCGAAGATGGAGATCGAAGGAGCAAAGATGATAATGGCCATATCATGTCACTATATGATTGCATGTGATGTTTGTCATGTTTTTCATCTTATTGCTTAGAACGACGGTAGCATAATAAGATGATCCATCATAAAAATTTCGAGAATGTATTCCCCTAAGTGTGCACCGTTGCCAAGGATCGTTGTCTGATACGTCTCAAACGTATCTATAATTTTTGATGGTTTCATGCTGTTATCTTGTCATCTATGGATGTTTTATGTACCTTTTATATCTTTTTTTGGGACTAACTTATTAATTCAGTGCCAAGTGCGAGTTCCTGTTTTTTCTGTGTTTTTGACTCTTTTCAGATCTGATTTTTGAATGGAGTCCAAACGGGATAAAATCCCCGAAATAAATTTTTCCAGAACGGAAGAAGATCAGGGGACTTGAGGGCCAAGGCAGGAGAGCCACAGGGGGCCCACAAGCCCTGTAGCCGCCACCAGGGGGCGGCGGCTACCAGGCTTGTGGCCTCCCTGGCGCCCCCTGACCTAGCTCCTTCGCCTATATATTCCCTAAAATACAGAAAAAATGGAGGAATCCACGAAAACACTTTTCCGCCGCCGCAAGCTTCTGTTTCCGCGAGATCTCATCTGGAGACCCTTCCCGGTGCCCTGCCGGAGGGGACTTTGGAGTTGGAGGGCTTCTACATCAACATCATCGCCCCTCCAATGACTCGTGAGTAGTTCACTTCAGACCTACGGGTTCGTAGTTAGTAGCTAGATGGCTTCTTCTCTCTCTTGGATCTTCAATACAAAGTTCTCCATGATCTTCATGGAGATCTATCTGATGTAATCCTCTTTGGCGGTGTGTTTGTCGAGATCCGATGAATTTGTAGATTTGTGATCAGATTATCTATGATATATATTTGAGTCTTTGCCGATTTCTTATATGCATGATTTGATATCCTTGTAAGTCTCTCCGAGTCTTGGGTTTTGTTTGGCCAACTAGATCTATGATTCTTGCAATGGGAGAAGTGCTTGGTTTTGGGTTCATACCGTGTGGTGACCTTTCCCAGTGACAGAAGGGGCAGCAATGCATGCATCGTGTTGTTGCCATCAAGGGTAACAAGATGGGCTTTTATCGTAGATATGAGATTGTCCATCTACATCATGTCATCTTGCTTAAGGCGTTACTCTGTTCTCATGAAGTTAATACACTAGATGCATGCTGGATAGCGGTCGACGTGTGGAGTAATAGTAGTAGATGCAGAAAGTATCGGTCTACTTGTTTTGGACATGATGCCTATAGATACAATCATTGCCTTAGATAACGTCACGACTTTGCGCGGTTCTATCAATTGCTCGACTGTAATTCGTTCACCCACCGTCTACTTGCTTTCATGAGAGAAGCCACTAGTGAACACTACGGCCCCTGGGTCTATTCACACCTATCGTTTCCACTTTCGCTTTTACTTTGCTTTGTTTCTTTTTGCTTTCAGTTCTCACTTGGCAAACAATCTATAAGGGATTGACAACCCCTTCATAGTGTTGGGTGCAAGCTCTTTGTGTTTGTGTAGGTACTTGTGACAATCCTTCACTGGATCGATACCTTGGTTCTCAAAACTGAGGGAAATACTTACCGCCGCTGTGCTACATCATCCTTTCCGCTTTGAGGAACACCAACGCAAGGCTCCAAGGCCATGGGGGAATCCTTTGCATATTTGCCAAGGAAGTCCCTAAAGGCATAGCCGTAGCAAAAAAGATTCCTGGTGCCGTTGCTGAGGAGTATCAAGACAAGAATAGTCTCCCGTCAGCACGCTTGTTTCTGGCGCCGTTGGGAGGTCTTTTGTTGGAGTAGCATTGTCTCGAAGCACCACGTGATGATCGGGTGTGATAGATTCTAACGTTCTCATACAACGGGTGTAAGCCACATTTACACATGCAAAACACTTAGGTTGACTCGACGAGCTTAGCATGTACAGACATGACCTCGAATAAAAGAGACCGAAAGTTCGAACATGAGTCGTATGGTTGAATACGATCAACATGAAGTTTCTCACCATGACGACTAGTCCGTCTCACGTGATGATCGGACACGGGTTAGTCGACATGGATCATGTATCACTTAGATGACTAGAGAGATGTCAGTTTAAGTGGGAGTTCATACTTAATTTGATTAAATGAACTTAATTATCATGAACTTAGTCTAAAAGTTGTCTTTACAAATATTGTAGATCCAATGGCCAACGCACGTGTCAACCTCAACTTCAACGCGTTCCTAGAGAAAAACAAGCTGAAAGATGATGGTAGCAACTATGTGGACTGGGTCCGCAACTTGAAGCTCATCCTCATTGCATCCAAGAAGGCTTAAGTCCTTGATGCGCTGCTAGGTGACCCCCCTGTTCCGCGGCAGCCCAAGATGTTCAGAACGTCTGGCAAGCGCAGAGTGATGACTACTCTCTAGTTAGGTGTGCCATGTTATACAGTTTAGAACCGGGGATCCAAAGGCGTTTTGAGCAACACGGAGCATATGAGATGTTCCACGAGCTAAAGCTAGTTTTTCAAGATCATGCCCGGGTCGAGAGATATGAAGTCTCCGATAAGTTTTTTAGCTGCAAGATGGAGGAGAACAGTTCTGTTAGTGAGCATATTCTCAGAATGTCTGGGTTGCACGGACGTCTGACTCAGCTTGGAGTCGAACTTCCGGATGACGTTGTAATTGACCGAATCCTCGATTCTCTCCCACCAAGCTACAAGGGTTTTGTGCTGAACTACAACATGCAAGGGATGGAGAAGACGATTCCCGAGTTGTACTCGATGCTCAAGTCTGCAGAAGTAGAAGTCAAGAAAGAGCATCAAGTGTTGATGGTCAACAAGACCACCAATTTCAAGAAGGTCAAGGGTAAGAAGAACTTCAAGAAAGACGGCAAAGCCGTTGTCGCTCCCGGTAAGCCAGATGCCGGGAAGAAGAAAAAGAATGGACCCAAGCCTGAGACTGAGTGCTTCTATTGCAAGGGAAAAGGTCACTCGAAGCGAAACTGCCCGAAGTACTTAGGGGACAATAAGGCCGACAACGTTAAAGGTATATATGATATACATGTTATTGATGTGTACCTTAGGAGCGCTCGTAGTAGCTCCTGGGTATTTGATACTGGTGCTGTTGCTCACATTTGCAACTCAAAGCAGAAACTACGGAATAAGCAAAGACTAGCCAAGGACGAGGTGACGATGCGCATCGGGAATGGCTCCAAGGTCGATGTGATCGCCGTCGGCACGCTGCCTCTACATCTACCTTCGGGATTAGTTTTAAACCTTAATAATTGTTATTTAGTTCCAGCTTTAAGCATGAACATTGTATCACGGTCTTGCTTAATGCGAGACGGCTACTCATTTAAGTCAGAGAATAATGGTTGTTCTATTTATATGAGTGATATGTTTTATGGTCATGCTCCGCTGGTGAATGGTTTATTCTTAATGAATCTCGATCGTGATGTTACACATATTCATAGTGTGAATACCAAAAGATGCAAAGTTGATAATGATAGTCCCACATACTTGTGGCACTACCGCCTTGGTCATATCGGTGTTAAGCGCATGAAGAAACTCCATACTGATGGACTGTTAGAGTCTCTTGACTTTGAATCATTCGACACATGCGAGCCGTGCCTCATGGGCAAGATGACTAAGACTCCATTCTCAGGAATAATGGAGAGAGCAACCGACTTATTGGAAATAATACATACTGATGTGTGTGGTCCAATGAACGTTGAAGCTCGCGGTGGCTATCGTTATGTTCTCACTTTCACCGATGATTTGAGTCGGTATGGGTATATCTACTTGATGAAGCACAAATCTGAAACATTTGAAAAGTTCAAGGAATTTCAGAATGAGGTTGAGAATCAACGTGACAGAAAAATAAAGTGTCTACGATCTGATCGTGGAGGAGAATATCTGAGTCACGAGTTTGGCACACACCTAAGGAAATGTGGAATTGTTTCACAACTGACGCCGCCTGGCACACCGCAATGTAACAGAGTGTCTGAACGTCGTAATCACACTTTATTAGATATGGTACGATCTATGATGTCTCTTACCGACTTACCGCTATCATTTTGGGGATACACATTGGAAACTGCAGCATTCACTTTAAATAGGGCACCGTCTAAATCCGTTGAGACGACACCGTATGAACTATGGTTTGGCAAGAAACCTAAGCTGTCATTTCTTAAAGTTTGGGGCTGCGATGCTTATGTGAAGAAACTTCAACCAGAGAAGCTCGAACCCAAATCGGAGAAATGCGTATTCATAGGATACCCTAAGGAAACTATTGGCTATACCTTCTATCTTAGATCCGAAGGTAAAACGTTTGTTGCCAAGAACGGATCCTTTCTAGAGAAAGAGTTTCTCTCGAAAGAAGTAAGTGGGAGGAAAGTAGAACTTGATGAGGTAATTACAACCCCTCTCGAACCGGAGAGTAGCGCAGCGCGGGAAATTGTTCCTGTGGCGCCTACGCCAACTGAAGAGGAAGTTAATGATGATGATCATGAAGCTTTGGATCAAGTTGCTACTGAACCGCAAAGGTCCACAAGGGTACGTTCCACACCACACTAGTACGGCAACCCTGTGATGGAAATCATGTTGTTAGACAACGGTGAACCTTCGAACTATGAAGAAGCAATGGCGGCCCGGATTCCAACAAATGGCTTGAGGCTATGAAATCCGAGATAGGATCCATGTATGAGAACAAAGTATGGACTTTGGTGGACTTGCCCGATGATCGGCGAGCCATAGAAAATAAACGGATCTTCAAGAAGAAGACTGACGCAAACGGTAATGTGACCGTTTATAAAGCATGACTTGTCGCAAAGGGTTTTCGACAAATTCAAGGAGTTGACTACGAGGAGACTTTCTCTCCCATGGTGAAGTTGAAGTCAGTCTGAATCATGTTAGCAATTGCCGCTTTTCATGATTATGAAATTTGGCAAATGGACGGCAAAACAGCGTTCCTTAACGGATCTCTTAAGGAAGACTTGTATATGATGCAACCAGAAGGTTTTGTCAATCCTAAGAGTGCTAACAAGGTATGCAAGCTCCAGCGCTCCATCTATGGGCTGGTGAAAGCATCTCGGAGTTGGACCATTCGCTTTAATGAGGTGATTAAAGCGTTTGGGTTCATACAGGTTTATGGAGAAGCCTGTCTGTACAAGAAAGTGAGTGGGAGCTCTATAGCTTTCCTCATACTATATGTGGATGACATATTATTGATGGGGAATAAGATAGAGTTACTGGAGAGCATAAAGGCCTACTTGAACAAGAGTTTTTCAATGAAGTACCTTGGAGAAGCTGCATACATATTAGGCATCAAGATCTATAGAGATAGATCGAGACGCCTCATAGGTCTTTCACAAAGTACATACCTTGACAAGATATTGAAAAAGTTCAATATGGAAAACTCAAAGAAGGGGTTCTTGCCAGTTTTGCAAGGTATGAGATTGAGTAAGACTCAGTCACCGACCACGACAACAAATAGAGAGAAGATGAGTATTGTCCCCTACACTTCAGCCGTGGGCTCTCTAATGTATGCCATGTTGTGTACTAGACCTGATATAAACCTTGCCATTAGTTCGGTAGGGAGTTACCAAATTGATCACGGTATGGAACACTAGACAGCGGTCAAGAATATCCTTAAGTACCTGAAAAGGACTAAGGAGATGTTTCTCATTTATGCAGGTGATGAAGAGCTCGTCGTAAAGGGTTACACCGATGCTAGCTTCGACACAGATCCGGATGACTCTAAGTCACAAACCAGATGCGTGTATGTTTTGAATGGTGGGGCAGTGAGGTGGTGCAGCAGCAAGCAAGACGTCGTGGCAACATCTACATGTGAAGCGGAGTACATAGCTGCTTCGAAAGCGGCTAGGATCTGGATGAAGGAGTACATCACCGACCTTGGAGTGGTTCCAAGCATGTCAGGTCCGATGACACTCTTCTGTGATAACACTGGAGCCATTGCCATAGCCAAGGAGCCCAGATTTCACTAAAAGACGAAGCACATCCAACGCCGCTACAACTCCATCCAGGGCCAGGTCCAAAGAGGAGTAATAGATATTTGTAAAGTACACACGGATCTGAATATTGCAGACCCGTTGACTAAACCTCTTCCTCGAGCAAAACATGATCAACACCACAATGCTACGGGTGTTCGATACATCACAATGCAACTAGATTATTGACTCTAGTGCAAGTGAGATACTGTTGGAAATATGCCCTAGAGGCAATAATAAAATGGTTATTATCATATTTCCTTGTTCATGATAATCGTCTATTGTTCATGCTATAATTTTTTTAACAGGAAACAATAATACATGTGTGAATAAATATATCACAATGTGTCCTAAGCAAGCCTCTAGTTGGCTAGCTCGTTGATCAATATATGATCATGGTTTCCTGATCATGGACATTAGATGTCATTGATAACAGGATCACATCATTGGGAGAATGATGTGATGGACAAGACCCAATCCTAAGCATAACACTAGATCGTGTTGTTCGTATGCTAAAGCTTTTCTAATGTCAAGTGTCTTTTCCTTCGACCGTGAGATTGTGAAACTCCCGGATACCGTAGGAGTGCTTTGGGTGTATCAAACGTCACAACGTAACTGGGTGACTATAAAGGTGCACTACGGGTATTTCCGAAAGTGTCTGTTGGGTTGGTACGAATCGAGATCAGGATTTGTCACTCCGTGTGACGGAGAGGTATCTCTGGGCCCACTCGGTAGAACATCATCATAATGAGCTCAGTGTGACTAAGTAGTTAGTCACGGGATGATGTGCTACGGAACGAGTAAAGAGACTTACCGGTAACGAGATTGAACAAGGTATGGGATACCGACGATCGAATCTCGGGCAAGTTCTATACCGACAAACAAAGGGAATTGTATACGGGATTGATTGAATCCTTGACATCGTGGTTCAACTGATGAGATCATCGTGGAACATATGGGAGCCACCATGGGTATCCAGACCCCGCTGATGGTTATTGGCCGGAGAGGTGTCTCAGTCATGTCTGCATGCCTCCCGAATCTGTAGGGTCTACACACGTAAGGTTCGATGACGCTAGGGTCATAGGGAATTGTTATACGAGGTTACCGAAGGTTGTTTGGAGTCCAGGATGAGATCCCGGACGTCACGAGGAGCTCCGAAATGTTCCAGAGGTAAAGATTGATATATAGGATGGATGGGTTTGGACGCCAGAAATGTTTCGGGCACCACCGGCAAAGTGTCGAGACCACCGGAAGAGTTCCGGAGGCCCACCGGGAGAGGCAACCAGCTCGAGGAGGCTACATGGGCCAAGTGTGAGAGGGAACCAGCCCCTGGGTGTGCTGGTGCGCCCCTCACACCCAGCCCATGGCGCCTAAGAGGGGGAAAGGGGGGAACCCTAGCGCAGGTGGGCCTAAGGCCCACCAGGAGGTGCGCCACCCCTCCTCCCCTCCTGGCCGCCACCCCTCCCCCCATCTAGGGCTGCCGCCCCCCCCCCCCCTCAAGGGGAAACCCTAAAGGGGGCGCCACCCTCCCTTTCCCGTATATATAGCGGGGGTTTTGGCCATTGGAGACACGGTTTTCCATCTCTCTCTCGGCGCTGCCCTGCTCTTCTTTTTCCTCCTCCCCCACGGTGCTTGGCGAAGCCGTGCCGGGAGACCTCGTCTCTCCATCGACACTACGCCGTTGTGCTGCCTGATAACCCACAAGTATAGGGGATCATAACAGTTTTTGAGGGTAGAGTATTCAACCCAAATATATTGATTCGACACAAGGGGAAGCCAAAGAATATTCTCAAGTATTAGCAGTTGAGTTGTCAATTCAACCACACGTGAAATATTTAGTATCTGCAGCAAAGTATCAATAGCAGAGTAGTGTGATAGCAACAGTAGCAACTGTAACAGTAGCAGCAGTGGCAATAGTAGCAACGGTAACCGTAGCAGCACTGGTAATAGTAGCAACAGTGTAACAGTAGCAGAAGTGACAGCAGTAGCAACAGAGTAACAGTAGCAGCAGTGACAACAGTAGCAATAGAGTAACATAGCAAGGACCAGTAGGAAAAACTCGTAGGCTTTGGATCGGTGATGGATGATTATGCCGGATGTTATTCATCATGCACCAGTTATAACACGGAGAGATATGTAACTAGCTCCAGTTCGTCAATGTAATGTAGGCATGTATTCCGTATGTAGTCATACGTGCTTAGGGAAAAGAACTTGCATGACATCTATTGTCCATCCCTCCCGTGTCAGCGGGGTCCTAATGGAAACTACGGGATATTAAGGTTCTCCTTTTAATAAAGAACCGGACCAACGCATTAACACTTCGTGAATACATGAACTCCTCATATCCGGGGTTGCCGGGTCATAACACATAGTAGGTGACTACAACTTACAAGATAAGATCAAGAACACACATATATTGGCGACAACATAATAGGTTCAGATCTGAAATCATGGCACTCGGGCCCTAGTGACAAGCATTAAGCATGGCAAAGTAGTAGCAACATCAATCTCAGAACATAGTGGATACTAGGGATCAATCCCCGTCAAAATTAACTCGATTACATGATAGATCTCATCCAACCCATCACCGTCCAGCAAGCCTACGATGAGATTACTCACGAACGGTGAAGAGCATCATGGAATTGGCGATGAAGGAAGGTTGGTGATGACGATGGCGACAATCTCTCCTCTCCGGAGCCTAGAACGGACTCCAGATCTGCCCTCCACAGGAAGAACAGGAGGAGGCGGCGCCTCCGTATCATAAAATGCGATGAACTCTTCTCCTTGATTTTTTCCGGACGAAAGGGACTAAATAGAGCTGGAATTGGAGGCGATGGAGCTCCATGGGCCCCACAAGCCTAGCAGGCGCAGCCAGGGGGGGCCCGCGCCTGGTGGGCTTGTGGGCTCCATGGTTCACTTCCTCGGTTGATTCTTGCGCCAGTATTTTTTATATATTCCACAAAAAATCCCCGTAAATTACCAGGTCATTCCGAGAACTTTTATTTCTGCGTAAAAACAACACCATGGCAATTCTGCTGAAAACAGGGTTAGTTCCATTCAAATCATGCAAATTAGAGACCAAAACAAGGGCAAAAGAGTTTGGAAAATTAGATACGACGGAGATGTATCACTACCGAAGATCTGCCCCAACCTCTCCCTCCTCCTTGCTGGATCAAGGTGCGGGAGGCGTCACCGGGCTGCACGTGTGTTGAACGCGGTGGTGTCGTGGTTCGGCACTAGATCGGAATCACACCGCGATCTGAATCGCCGCGAGTACGACTCCATCAACCGCGTTCTAGCAACGCTTCCGCTTGGCGATCTTCAAAGGTATGAAGATCCACTCACCCCTCTCTTGTTGTTGGTCTCTCCATAGGAAGATCTAAACATGGCGTAGGAAAATTTTGAATTTATGCTACGTTACCCAACACAATAAAGGACCCTAACTTCGCTGGTGTTGACGATGATTTGCTCCTGATGTGTGAGCATGGCAAGCCGGCCAAGAAGTTGGTTGCATTCGAAGGGACTGGCACTGGGAGGAGGTTCCTCGCTTGTTCACTTGATGTAAGTTGGAGGAAATTTTACCTTTTCAATTAATAGCCAATATTTTTAGCAGAAAAGTTGGAGTCTTCATCTCCACTTTTTAGTGTTCAACTTCACTGTTAATTATCATCTTTAGTGTTCATTGTTCATCTTCACTGTTCAATTTCAGTACTGAATTTCATTGAATATAAAATAGATGGCCATAGGTTGAAATTGTACTGAATTAAAAAAAGAGTAAGTAAATTCCTACTGTTTGTTTTGTAGCCAGCAAACAGTTGTGGTATAGTTTAGTAGATAGATGAGGAGTGGACACAACACTTGCAGAATGCTCTTCACAAACTCTAGCTTATGTATGAGCAAAACAAGCATGATAATAGGATGGCATGCCTCGATCATTCATCAGCTGTCCACAATCTCAAAGAGCAGAAAAAAAGTTGCAGGAGACTTATGAGAAGCTTGTGGAAGATTTGAAGAACCTCCTTAATTCACAGGATAACCTACCACGACGAGGTCACCAGAAGGATGTTGAGAAGATTACAATCAGTGTGGATAGCAGCATGGGAAACATGAATGAACAACCTGTTGCAAAGGATACCGAGATCATTAAATTTAAGGATGATGTTGACCAGTTGAAGTTCATTCATGTTGCTCAAGGAAATTGCATTAGAAATATGAAGCACAATCATCTTAAGAAGAAGAAAAATATGAGCACTGATAACAGGTCTCTGAAGTTTTACTGGGCTGACCTGAAGAAAGAGGAGGAGAAGTTTGATGGATGCATTGCTGAGATGATGAAAGACAAGGAGAAGTGGAGCATTGAGAAGAGTGCTATGGAGTGCTGCATTGCTGACCTAAAGAAAGCAGGTGAAAATAACAAGAGGAAGATGAAGGAGGACAAGTGTATTTGTGATGAAGAATAAATTGTCATGTGACATGACCATGTGGGTAATTATCTTTATTTAAGCTGTGAACTCTGGATTGCAATGTGTGAACTTTGAATCTCATCATGGGTTACTTTTGTAGCTTTGAACCATGGCTTGTATGTTGTTTGTTAAGTCAGTTTGTAGTGTCATGTAATGAATTGTTTGATGAACTGTGTGTGATGAATTGGAGCCACACATATTACCAAGCAATAAGGAAATAGGAGGCACACATATTACCAAACAGTAATGAAATAGGAGGCCCACATATTAGCAAGGCAGAAGCATCAAAGTAACCATCAAATCCACTAGGTACCTTACATAAAATGTCTCATGACAACCAAAGCAAGAAGGTTTCAACATCAACAGCCCAACACAAGTAGTAGCCAAAATAAAAATGATTTGAACATCATGAGCTCACTACAGTTTTGATCACAACCCAACACAAATTTACACAACTTCACTTGCTCCCCTTAGAGCAGTTGAACCACTTAGACATCTTATAGGATGGCTTCCTCACTCTTCCACTACATGAAGCTCTTGGGGGCATGAAATTGTTTCTTCCTCTTGACCAAGCAGCAGTAGAGGAACTTGGACCAGCAGCATCAGTCGAAGTAGCATCCCGTGTTGATGCCATTGTTGTTTTAACTTTTTTGTTTCCCTTGTAAAAGGAGGAGCTGGAGCTGCACCAGAAACAAAAGGAGCTCTCCTTGCTACCCTGGGAGCAGTAGAAGGAGCAGTAGGAGCTGCCCTAGCTGGTCTGGGAGGAGTAGCAGGAGCTGTCCTAGCTAGCCTTGGAGCAGGAGGTGTAGTTGGAGCAGCAGCATGAGCAGACGAAGAAGAAGGAGCTCTTCTCCTTGGTGCCCTTCGAAATGTTTGAAATTGCTATTTGAGATCAATATAGAGAAAGCTGGAAGAACAATTACCAGATGTTGGTTAATTCTCATTTGTAGGGCTGGTTTAAGAGCCTGGTTGCAACTAGTGTATCTATGCCTAGTCTTGTTGCAATTGCTACAAGTGATAGTGCCCATCCTAGATGTATACTTTGGAGCTGGCTTTTCAAACTTGTTCTTTCTCCTCTCTATCTCTTTGTTTCATGGCTTCTCTTTGAAAACTGGTGGTTCAACGTGAGCGGTTTTAGTCTTTGGCCACAAATCAAACCCGGGCATAGGGAAAACTATTGGACTTATGCTGCCTTATACATGGGTTTCTTGAAGAAATCATTAACAAAATCTTCTCGGTGTAGTTTTGACTTGTTGATTGCAGAAACAACATGATTGCAAGGAACTCCACACATGCCCCACTTCCTACAACCCCATGTATGCAACAACAAGTTAACTGTGTATGTGCTTTCTCCACTTGTCACTTGGAAGAGATCAGGTCCATCTTTGATAGACTCACCAAACCTAGAATGATATTTTGATTCGTCTAACTTTTCAGCATATGTTGGGCATATCTGCCACTTAACAGTCTCGGTCTTTGTCCTATTTGCATTGAACTTCACTAATAACTTTGTTTTGATCCCATCTATCATAGTTCTAATGGGTTTGCCTCTGACATCAAGTAGCATCTTGTTAAAAACTTCACTTATATTGTTGACTACCAAGTTAGTTTGCAGTTGTTATCCATTGCATGCCTGGCCCATGTATGTTTTGGTATCCTAGAAAGCCATTTCCAAGCTGGATCACACTCCTTTTTCATGCCTTCCATTGATGTTACATAACAATGCTCAGTATAGGAATAACTTGTCTGATACATGTATTTCTTCAACTCTTCCCCTCTAAACCCAATTGTTTGAAAATTCTGATACATGTGCCCAAGGCAATATCTTTGTGGGCAATTGGGGAATACATTGTTTATGGCAGCAAGAAGGCCCTATTTGAATGAACTACAGTTTGAGAATACTACCACAGTGCCATGTATGAAATTCATAAGCAATTGCAAATTAAGAAGTACATGATTGCAGTAGAGAGTAGCTTTTGTCTCTCAAACATAATTGTGTAGTAGCCATATTTGCTTGATTCACCGCAAATGGCATATTTTAATTGAGTAAGAAACCAAGACGAGCTTGAAGTGTTTTCCTTGTCCACTATTGCAAAAGCAATGGGAAATATGTTATTATTTACATATCTTTGAGTGGCCGCATAGATTTGCTGCCCTCTTGTGAACTTTAAAAGGCAACCATCAACACCTATCACACCACATCTCAAGTAATTAGAAACAAACTAGTGGGTATGCACATGTTAGTTACAAACAAATTAGTGGGTAATGCCTATGAATGGCATGCATCCATCAAGGAAACCCTCTTTGCAAACATTGAGGCACATGAACAAGCCATGGAATTTTGGGTTATTGCTAGGATGTTGTTTCAGATGCTTTGTTGTCACAATGCATCTACTTCCTGGATTGGTCTCTGACACAGATTCTAGGTAATCCCTTATCATGTGGTACTGTGACTTCTGATCTCCTAGGACTACATTTTTTGCTATATTTCTTGCCCTATAGGCCATATGTATAGATACTTCCATTCCATGCTTCTGCTTCAAGTTTGAAATTATAGTCTAGACATGTGTGTTAGGGTCAGCCCTCAACTGTTGCTCACATTCATGTGCCAACCACTTAGCAGCCACTTTTGTGCTTTATCCTACTACTCGGCAAGTCTGGTGCAAGTTTAGTTTCTTTATAGATAATGTCCTCTCATGTGCAATCTGAGAAGCTGCAATGGAAAATGGAGAATCCACAAATGTGCACACTACTATAATCATGTTTGAAAAGTTTGTGTAAAAGGCATAATTCCTATTCTCTGAGATATGAAAAGTAAGAAGTGCCCTCCTGAACTGGGCCACATCTAGGAAACAAAGTATCTTCAGAAATTGCTCTTCTGGGTACTCCCTTCGATCATCATACAAACTCCGGGCTTCTTCTTTTTAGTCGTGCTCTTCCTATCATCTCGAAGCTTAACACATGGTTTTTGAGCCCAATCATTATCCTCCTCACTTAGATCACTAGGGTTGCTCTCCTCATCAGATGAAGGCAACCAACCTTCCTCAACAATTTCATCTAAACTAGCATGTGATCTTGTGGTTGGCCCCTTTCTTTTTCTTCTCTACTACTTATCCTGCTCCGTTCCTCCTCCTCCTCCTCTGGTGCATTCTCCTCCTCTGCTGCCCCCTCCTCCTCATCTGCTTCATAAGGCTCATCCACATCAGTGTCCCCTTCAATATGATGAAGTGGATCATCTCTATGCTTATTCATTGCCTCAAGCCTAGCAATTATATCCTCATCTGCTAGTAAATCTATGTCGCTGTCACTTTCAGTGAAATCTTGAGCCATTAGCTCTGAAGTTTCCTTTTAGCTGTCTTATATTTCTCTCTTTTTCCCAATTTTTCCTGGACTTATCAATCTCTTCATTCCTCTTCTGCTTCATCAGTTGCTGAATTTGTTGTTGATCTTGGTCTTGCTCCAGAAGTACTCATGCCTCTCTTCACCAATGTCCATTACAAATTTTGGTACTATTGGACATTTCTGCTTCAAATATGAACTCTCGTGTCTGTTAATGACCTGCCCTAGCATTGGTTGTGTCTTTGTTGGGCTAGGAAACAAAACTCGTGTGGTATCTATCTCATACACCACTGGTACACCAATTTACACAATGGAACTTGGTCTTCACAAACTTGACCAATGTCCAAATCACTAGGTCTTGGAGCATCACTTCTGATGATTGTTATGTTCACCACCTTCTCACCTTTGACAGCTAGGTCATCCAACATTTCCTCCACCTTACCATCATGTGTCAGTTCTTCCATTCCTGAAACCCCAACACGTGGATCTCTAACATAGCACATAAAGTATGTCATCCTATATCCTTCAAGCTCTATTATTGCAAATGTTATATCATCCACATTTAGGCTTCTTTCTAGATTATCTCTGTGATGGAAATGGAATCTGACTTCCCACACTTCATCATTCAATCTACAAATCAAATAAAAGTTAACATTGAGTTAACCATTTAGTTAAAGTAAACAAGCAATACAAGTTTCAGTTAAAAATTCAGTATAAAGTTTCAGTTAAATTTTAGTACAACCCTAGAACCCTAGCCCTAGAACATATTTAGATAAAGATTCAGTTAGTTCTGACTACATAAACAACCTAAAACCTTAATCCTAGAACGTTATAACTGCATACACTTAGAACCCCAGAACCCTAACCCTAGAAACCAAATCAGCATAGGGAAAGAGAAAACTTACGAGACACCATAGAAGGAGGATGCGTAGTGATGGCTCCCGTCTGGATCTTCCTTCACGGCATCGGCGAACGCCCTTGCTACCGCGTATTCAAGGTAGTAAGTCGGTGACGATGGATGCGGAGGAGGAGCGTGGGATTGGTTCAAACTACCACAAACCTCTGCTGGATCTGCAGGAGCACCATCGACACTGAATGTATCACCAGCACCACCGCCGCCGCCATCGTCGCCGCCACACGAGGTAGCCATCACCGACGGTGAGCAGGGGAGGGAGAGGAGAGGGGCGTGGGGCGAGAGACAGGGGGGATGGAGAGGGGTGACTGTCTGAATAGGAGCGACCGGTGCGGCATCCCGAGCGTTTTGGTTGAAACGGCACCGTTTGTCGAGCCATTAGGCCACGTTGGCGTTTTCTGGGCCCACCTGTCGGAAAAGAGCTCAAACGAGCCTAATCGACCGATCAATGATTTTTGCAACGACTTAAGGATTCTTCGGTGTTTTCTATAACAGATCAACGTTTGGTAGTTTCCTGTAAGTCCAGTCGTAAATGTGGTGGTTTTTGCAATTGACTCAGGAGGAAGAGCGTAGAAGAATTGCGCACACCTTTGGTGTAGAACACAGCTAACACTACATGCCTGACACGTACCTGCCACGGTGGAACAGTGTTTCTGCTAACCATCTGTTCCTCTTCTACTTGTCTCGAATTGGACTGAATGGATGTGTTTGCAAGGCAAAATTGACAAATTTGATTCAGGAGTGAAAATATTTCAGAAACTAAACTACGTTTAAAAAAAAATTCAGCTAATTCTTTTGTATGGCGCCCGACAGTCATGCGCCACACTACACTGTGTGACGTCTTTGTCTTAGACGCCACACAGTGTAGTGTGGCGCATATGCCTTAGACGTCACACAACGTAGTGTCACGCGTCACACAGTGTAGTATGACGTCTAAGACAAAGACGCTACACAAAATAGTCAGTTGGATGAAATTTTTTAAACGTAGTTCAGTTTGTGAATTAATTTCGCTTTTGGGTTATTTTTTTTCATTTTACCTATTTGCAACTAGGTTTTCCTGCTACGGTGGAACGCTGGAGTGCCGATCCATCGCTAGGTTTTTCTGCCAACCTATTCAAACTGCGAAGATCGAGTCAATTGGTTAGGGTTTTCAAGAGAGTTTATCCAACCTTCATCTTTCCGTTTGTGATGAGTGTCGCTATTAAAGACAACGAGGCCAACTTGCGGTTCTATCTAGAGCGAGAACACGAACCAATATGTAATTAGGCGATTAGAAGGACAATGCTATTCTTATTCTATCAGGATTAAGTTCAGGGATGAAGTCCTCATGCTCGCATTATTTTTGAATTTACTTTAGAATTTTTGACGATGCATATTCAACGAGAGGAGATGTTTGTGTCGACGATGAGGCGCCTACAGTGATTTTGTAAATCTCAAAATAATATATTGGTCCGGTCTTTTGAAGGTGGTCATAGAGATATGATGTACGTGTGCGCGTTTATACTGTGTTCAAAAAATAAAATCTGAAGCGAAAACAAGTTGGCCTGATCTTCATGAATTGCTGCTAGATTTATGGAAGAACATGAGGAAAATTGAAAAAAAGTTTCGCTTGTGAAAAAGAACCCTGCGTTCAACCCGTGATCTGCAGAACAACGACGGGGGATGGAGCTTACAGCACACGGATCTGTACGCGGCAGGGGCTAGGGAGGATCTAGAGGCGGGCGGCAAGGACGGGGGTCACCGATCATGACGAGGAAGGCCGGAGCTCCGTCGGATCCAAGGCATCCGGAGCTCATGTCAGAAAGGAGACACGGATACAGGGGAGGACATAAAGGGGGAAAGAGGGGAGGTGCGATGACACGAGGTCGGACGGGCGGCGGCTTGCTGCTGCAGACGGCAGCGCGGTGCAGTGTGCAGACACAACGGTGGTCAGCCACAACGGTACGGCTTTATCCGTAGATCTGCAAGGATAGCCCTCGGCGGTGACAGCGAGCACTTCATGGTCGCGGAGCTCGGGGACGTCCACCTGGATGCACTCGCCGGTGGAGGTGTTGAGGAAGGAGTGGCGGCTGGGCGTGGTGTGTTCCTCCCGGAGCATCGTCCACCGTCAGGGGTGGAACCGGCGGTCCATCACGCCGTGTGCGTGTGGGTCAACGGAGCACTGCCACCAGGGGCAGCACACGGCGCGGAAACGGACATAATCAGTGACGTCGTAGGACAGGACGAGGTTGGTGATGATCCCCATCGGCCCTGCCGCGAGGCCTGCCCAGTCCCGAGATCCGGGCATCAGATTCAGATCCGAATGCTCTGCCATACCGGCGGTGGAGGAGCAGGCAGGCAGGGGCTTGCACAACCAGAGGTGGAGTGGGGAACGGGGTGGGGAACTGCGTAGTAGCAGCAGCTATTGTGGTGATCCGCCGGCCAGGTTCACCGGCCGGGAGGAGGAAGCACGCAGACCATGCCCATCAATCCCGCCACCGGGAGCAGTTGCAGGTGAGGTTGTGAGTCTTGGGTAAAAATGGGAAAGTCGTGGGTTCTCATGTACTCTGTCTAGTACAGGACATGACACTCCGTATAGTACAGTTTTTCCCCCTCCCGATCTGCAGATCCCCATTTTCCTCCCGTGTGTGTAAACCTAGCCGTCGTGAGGAGAGAAAATCTTCTAGCGCCCTCCTTCGGCGGCTCCCCCCTCCCGCCGACAACCTCTGTCGACGATGCTAAAGGGTTGTCGGATCCACACACGTGGATCATTTTTAGTCTTTGTAGTATAGATTTTTTTAGATTGTTCATCATTTTGGCTTTGACGACGGCGATTATGACGCTGAATAAAGATTCTTTGGATCTTTTCCACACGAGGTCATCAGTCCTATGGTTTAGGATGAATTCGGAAACCAATCTCTTTAAGCAAGGATGGCATGACGACGGTGGCATCCTCATGGTGGACCTGTGTCCTCGAGCTCTGTCATTGCGGCGATCTTTGCCCCAGCATCGGCGTGTAGCTTGGGAGGTATCTAGGAGCGGATGCAGATCATGCTCTGCATCGATGACATCTGAAAGATGGAACATGTGCTTGCTTTGTTGTTCATGAATGAGAGGTATAGCTTCCTCCTTCGGCGTCTTAGTCGTGGTGGGCTGCCATATCTGGAATTCGATGGTGTGTCCGGGGTGTTGCCCTGGTCTCGTAGAAAAAAAAAAGATAAAAAGCGAAAAGAAAAAAGAAATAGATGAGAGAAAAGACAAAAGGAACAATGCTACAACCTCTTTTTCCACACTTGTGCTTAGAGAAAGCACCATGTTCTTCATATAAATTGTCTCGTGAGTTGTCATTTTCACATGCTTGTGGGATTTTTTTTTGTGGCAAGATGGTCGAAATCTGCACATATTCAACAGTTACTCATTGTAATAAGTGGTTAATTAAAGACATAATTTTGTTACCCCGTTGCAACGCACGGGCCCTTTTACTAGTAAAGACAACGAGGCCAACTTGCGGTTCTATCTAGAGCGAGAACACGAACCAATATGTAATTAGGTGATTAGAAGGACAATGCTATTCTTATTCTATTAGGATTAAGTTCAGGGATGAAGTCCTCATGCTCGCATTATTTTTGAATTTACTTTAGAATTTTTGACGATGCATATTCAACGGGAGGAGATGTTTGTGTCGACGATGAGGCGCCTACAGTGATTTTGTAAATCTCAAAATAATATATTGGTCCGGTCTTTTGAAGGTGGTCATAGAGATATGATGTACGTGTGCGCGTTTATACTGTGTTCAAAAAATAAAATCTGAAGCGAGAACAAGTTGGCCTGATCTTCATGAATTGCTGCTAGATTTATGGAAGAACACGAGGAAAATTGAAAGGAATTAAAAGCGAACGAACAAATCAACACACATAAATGCAATCAACATACATGTGGACAGATTATTGATTCAAATCATTTCGACAAGATAGATGTAATAAGACATGGTTCTTTCCTAAATCCTATGACAAGAGGGGGGGGGGGGGCTTGATGCGTCAAATAAACTTTCCCCTTAAGAGGAGGTTTTGGTTTGAGAAGGAATATTCATACATATTTGGACTTGAACTTTTCGGAGTCTTGGCCCTGTGATGGCCTTCTACTGTGGTCTTCTCTAATTTGGCGGAATCTCATTAAGGGAGATACACAAATTTTACCCCTCAAACGTCTACGGACGCTTTCACAAATTAGAAATCTTAAATCCATACTATTGCATGCAATGTAAACCAAATAGTAAACGGAGCTCGTCCCGCTCCGCCATATCCATGTTCGGCGACTGGCTGCGCCCATCGTAATGTTGGTTTGATCGCCGGCGTGGTAGAGTAGGACATGAGACACTAGACGGCTCACGAGAGTATTGCTCGCGCCGTCTCCCATGCCTTACTCTTCCTCATTAGAGCCGATAACCCGTACAATGTCGGTGCATGTGAGATCAATGACAGATCCCAACAAACACACCGCAAAATAAGATTACATTGGATATATCACTGCGGGAATCGCAGAGAACATGGTATCGAAGATCAAAGACAAAGAAGAAGTCATCTAGCTACTAGTTATGGACCTGTAGGTCTATAGTGAAATACTCACACATCACCATAGAGGCAGCAAGGTTGATGTGGAAGGCCTCCGTGAACGATTACCCCTATGGCAGGGTAACAAAAAGGCTTACCAGATTGGATCGTGGCGGAATAGGGGCTCGTGGTAGTGGAAAAAGTGTGTTGGGTGGCTCTTTGGTGTTTCCGAAACATTTGGCAATTTATAGAAATGGAATTAGGTCAGGATATCGTATGGGTGGGCTACGATACTACTAGGGAAAAGCCTAGTATTAGCGCGGGTTTTCAACGTAGCAGTAGCGTGGGGGCCTGCGCTACTTCTAGGCGCTATAGCTAACTTGCAGTAATAGTGCGTTCCACCTCACGCTACTAATATGTATGATAATAATAGCGTGGGTACCACCCGCACTACTATTAATTATGTGTATCGCGTGTATGTGACCCATGCTACTGCTATGAATTTCAAAAACCAAAAAAATTCTCAATCTCGTGTGCGTTGTCAATGGTGATAATAATTCGATCCAGTAATGGCAGGGGCCATCGAAGGCGTGGACGGGTAGCGGCAGACCAGATCCGACGTGGCTGCTCGAGAGGGCTCAGATCCAAGGCAGAGAAAGGCAGCGGTGTGGAGCTCCTCTACACGACCAGGGTAAATAGTTCATGGTCGTCCATGGTAACGACCTGCACAGGCATCATCATGAGAGAGTGACTCAAACAAGAGGGAGAGATAGAAAGAGAAACGAGAGAGAGAGGAAGAGAAACGAATGAGAGAGGAAGGAGACAGAGGGAGCAAAGGGGTGGGTCAATGGGGTGAGGTGCTCCGGCATGATAGCACGGAGACGCACGGGAAGACTGCCGAGCTCCTGGATGTCAGAGACGCGAGGCGACGGCCTCTTTCAACACCATGGAGGAGGAGGCGAGCATGGGCAGGAGCACCGTGGGAGAGCCTATGAAGAGACGGGGAGAGTGACGGGAGTGAGGGGGATTTGGGGAAGGAAATAGGGATTTCAGGGCTGTTAAAAAACTTTGTACATAGTAGTACCGCGAGATTTATACTCTGCGCTACTACGGTCTGTCCCGGGGGCACGATGGAGACCACTTAGTAGTAGTGTGGGTTTAGACGCCGCACTACTAGTATCAACTTAGTAGTAGCGCGGGGTTTATACCCCACACCACTACTACAACATATTCGGGGGCACCGTGGACATCACTTAGTAGTAGCGCGGGTTTCTACCACCAGCTACTACTATGAACTTAGAAATAGCGTGGGTTTATACGCCTCACTACTACTAATTAGTAGTAGCGCGGGTTTATACACCTCGCTAGTGCTAAACCTCCACCTATTGGTTTTTCCCTAGTACGTAGTGCGAGCTCGGGGGACGCCCCCTCCCCCCGGCTCGCCCTTTGAACTCGTCGCTCACCCGTGTGCCTTCTAGTCTCCTCCCGAAGCTTCTAGGGTCTCTTTTGGTCTAAAAAAATCATTGTATAGTTTCATCATGTTTGAACTTCGTTTGGTGTTGATTTTTGCAAAAGTAAAAAAACACGAAAAAAACAGGAACTGACACTCGATACTAGGTTAATAGGTTAGTCCCAAAAATGAAATAAAATATCAATTAATTGCATATAAAGTATTTTAAATTGTTAATATAATTGAATGAATAATAAAAAATTATTAATACGTTGGAGACGTATCAATGCACACAATTGTTTTTTTATTGAACTGATTACATTTAAGTAGCTCAACATGTTGTAACGGGACATCATCCCAAAGTTGATTCTCGAGCACATTGTTGTGATCAATGAACAAAACGAGAACTTTCTTATGTATACTACCGGTCGTCCTTGACCTAAGATGAATTTCTAAGCTTACTAGTTGCAAACCATCAACTATAGTTCTTCCAGGGATGCACTAGTACAATGCAAAATCTCTATTTGGTAAACAAATGTATATCCTAAATGAGTAGCCATCCAGTCCAGTAAAACACAACAAAATGTTCTTCTATCGCAGCCAACAAAAGTGTCGACATGTTCTTCCATGTACTACTATTACTGCCTACACCACAAAACCATCCGCTGTGGTGAACTTCCATGCTAAATTCATCAGAACCATCACCCGCATTGCATGCAATTCTATCAGAACCTAAATTTAGACTCAGACACACCCAACCCCCCCCCCTCCCCCAGCGTCAAGACTCAAGAGTATAAATTATGTCTAATTTCTTCAAATTTGTAGCAACCAAACATTCCAAACCATCTAACTACTATTTCATTACAATTAATTAATCGAATAATCAACATACTTGTCTACCCCTAGCACATGATCCTAAAATTTGTAGCTTACCGTATTCCCGTGGCTCGTCCCATGGAAATCGTCGGTGAGGAGCTTCAAACCGGCTAAATCAGTCTGTCCTCAGGCATTGCCATCTGGGTCATCATCGGTCGGACCCAATCTACCTTCGGCTATACTGTTTTCCATGCCCTCGCTCGGATCCTTCCTGCCAGCCACCACACCGGCGCCACGAGGATCATCGTCGCATCCACCATGGATTGCGTCTCCACCACCCTAGCCTTCGGGGATGTCGTCGTTGTCCACCCCATCGGTGCGATCAGTAACATGCATGCCACCCGACTCAGGTCAGACAACAACGAAAGGACAAGTTGAGAAGCTAGAATTATAACGCGTCCAGGGATTTCTTTGCAAAAACAAATGCAATGCCTCCTAAGACCCATAGCCTAATGGGCATGCCACATAGCACTAGTAGAAAACATGACTGGCAACCGGGACTAATAATTAGAAACTAAAGCCCCCTCCCCCCGCCCCCTAAGTCTCGGTTGGTCACAAACCGGACTAAAGGTCCCCAGTGCGCGCCGGGGGCTGGGGACCTTTAGTCCCGGTTGGTGTCACCAATTGGGACTAGGGCATTAGGGGTTTAAGGGTTTAGGCTTTTTAGGTTTATGGTTTTTTCCCATTTAATTATTTTTCATTTCAGACATATTTTACGCTACTACATATTGTACATGTTATGCATATATAATAGAATTTCTCATACAACCAATCATGCACATATATATCATAGGATTTCTGGTACGACCAATCATACACACACAATATATATATATGTGTGTGTGTGTGTGTGTGTGATACGTACCCAAAGATGTCTATCATCTTTACGTCGTTTGGTCATAAAGCGGATGTTCTCGCAAACGTAGTATGCGCATCAATTATTCTCATATTCCTGCTTTATGCACTTTACGAGAATAGAATTCAATCAGATAATAATCAAGCATGATAATGATACTGAGACTAGAATTAAAGAGATGCGCGGACGTAGCTACTACTACTACTTAATTACCTTGGACCGTCGCCATTTCCATTTTGGTTGCCATGCACCGACTTCCTCTTTGATGAACTTGGTCCAAACCTTGCGCGGCAAAGAAAATGAATAAATGAGTTATTAATTACTTGATATGAGGAAATGAACTAAAGAGTGATAATGATTGAAATTACGTGTCGAGCATCAAAACCAAGCTCTTGTATTCATTACGGTCTTTACCTAGTGAGTCCATTGTTTCAACACTTCCCTCGTCAACTCTAATGATTACCACGATCAAGTGGAAACTGCGCACATGTTTATATAAGCGGGTATGTATAACTCATCAATTACACTTAACATCGAGTAAGCAAAAATAGAATTTTTAGTATAAGATAGTAACACTCACTTGAAGTTGTAATGAAACAATATTTCTGTTGTGGTATTTACTTCCTTCAAAAACATTAGCAAGTTATGCTCTGAGTCTTTGGCGTGTTTTTAACGTAATTTCATTACCGGTATTTAGGTCAATTAACCAAATGTCATAGACTCCATCTCTTTTGCATTCAAAAATCTTCATTCTACATAATAGCATACAAAAGAATATAGTAAGGATAATTACAAGCAATGAACGAGGTGAGCTAGATACTTAGAAAAATATCACTTACACACAATAGCAGTTGACGATAGTTATGTCGAGTGCGTCTTGATTGAATAACCGAAAAAGTTCTGAAAACTCATTCGGTATATCGTTTGCATGGAAGTAATGCTCTTGCTGGACTTTCACTATGAGCCACTCTCACCCCGCCTTTACTTCTCTCACGTACCACTCATCCAATTTGTGCATTTGTGTTGATAGAAGCGGGACCTCCTCAGGCTTGACCAGAGGTTTTCTAGGGACATATTTTCATGCAAATTTTGTAGCCATGTGGATTTTCTCGATGCCTAGGAGTTGATCAACACTGAGACCTGATTCCTTAGCAAGAGTGTTGGTTGTCACCTTATCGGTACTCACCTTGAGCGGGGGGATCGATTACACTGCATATTCTCCGAGTTGGGGAACAGTTTTCCCGCTTTTATTACTACCTTTAAGGCTCGACTGCTGATGTTTCTTTGCATGAAATGACTTGCTAATATAGCGTTCATAGTTGTCACATAGCCTTGGTGGCAGGGGTCACTCTAGCTGATTCAGACATCGCTCTATGATTTCTTCAGTATTTTCTCCTTTCGCGGCGGGGGCGGTTTTGGTGCAAAATGGGCCTTCACTTATGCATCCACTTCTAACCTGTTTTCCTCCTTGGTCATCTCGTGAGCCAACTTGTTTTTGGTAGGAGGCTTTGTTTTCTTGTTTGGTGCTCTCTTCCGCTTTGGAGTCCACGGACGTGGCCGAGATTGATATTGTGGACTCGCGCTAGGCTCCTTCGGGGTGGGGTACTAGAGCCGGCTCACCCGGCGGAGATTGACGTGGACTCGCGCTGTGCTTCATGATATCGATGTGGGGTACTCGAGTCGGCTCACGCGGCGAAAATCGTCATGGACTCGTGCTGGGATCCATGATATCGATGTGCAGTACTCGAGTCGGCTCACGAGGAGAAGATCGAGGTGTATTGCTACTCGGGGGAGTTGGTGGCCTTGGCGCCAAGTTTGGAAACATGATGCATTCCTTTCTCCATAAAATGACACAATGTGCGACCTCTCCCAGTCTCTCCTCCCCTTTACCTCCAAGAATATCAAGATCTAGTGAGTCATATCCCGGCAGAACTTTATCCACCTGGACTATACGATAGCCAACTAGAATCGGATTTCCATGGATGGTTGCTCGAGGTTCACTCGGTAAAGCAAAGCCGACCGCGACCTTCATGGATATGTTCTTCATTTTCTGATGTAGCTCACAACTTGTCCTCTCTTTGATATCATCCATAGGGCAGCGAGCCAGGAGTGCATCATCGGCCAGGAACCCCGTGGAACCCACGCCGCTTTTCCGCATAGATGGGACAGCAGTATCATCCAATGATGGATCTTCTTGCTCCAGCCGCTGAGATGCCCTTTGCTGGCCAATTGTGTCTAGTTGCTCCTGTTTCCGCTTTACTATGTGGTATAACTCCTCGTTACTTATTTCTACCATTTGAATCAGGTATGCATCCTGCTTCTTCTTTCTCACACGGCTTCTGTAAGTTTCCTTCCACTCCGCAAACCCCTCAAACCATGGAACAACACCTTTGCCTCGTCTTCGTCCCGGGTATTCACGATTCCCAAGGGCGTGTGTAAGATCGTCGTTCTCTCTATCGAGCTGGAACACCCCCATTGCAACATCTTCTATTGCTTGAATTAAAGCATTCGAGGCATCTTTAAGATTTGCCTTTTCAATAATCTCCCCTGTCTTTGGGTCCAACTTTTCCCCATGCGCATAAATCCAACACATATATACTCATGTATCACAGTTTCGCACGAATACTCATGTATCCCGGTATCACGGTTTCTTTGTGTTTCTAATGCCAAAATGCCAAAACACACATATATACCCTAACTCTTACAAAGATCCCCTCTAGTTTGTACGAAGTGGGACTTTCGAGCTATAAGTCCTGAAACTCACATCCTATAGTGGGATCTTGGGGTACAAAACTTTTTCTTCGAGTGTCTCACTTTGCGCTGTAACCATGGACAATATTCATCATTTAATAGGATGCTTGGGTCTGTCTTCATTGTGAAGGGAGGAATTTCATGAAACTTTTCATAATCTTCTGACATGTTTGTCTTGTCCTCCACTCCCACGATGTTTCTTTTCACTGAAGGAACTATGTGGCGCTTTGGCTCATCATGTGATGTATTCTCTTCCTTATCTTTTCTTTTTTTCGGGTTGGTAGACATGTCCTTCACATAGAAAACATGCGCCACATCATTGGCTAGGACGAATGGTTCGTCTGTGTACCCAATATTATTGAGATCCACTATTGTCATTCCATACCGCGGGTCTTTCATTACCCCGCCTCCTATCATATTGAACCATTTGCACCGAAACAAAGGGACGTTACAATCATGTCCATAGTCAAGTTCCCATATCTCCTCTATGCAACCATAATATGTGTCCTTTGCCCTATTGGTGTTTGCTGCATCAAAGCATACACCACTGTTTTGGTTTGTTCTATTTTATCTTGGGTGATCGTGTAAAATGTATTCCATTTTATCTCGTATCCTTGGAAAGTCAATACCGTCAAAGATGGTGTCGTGGCCAACAAGTACATGTCATCTCCAATAGTGTTGTTACCCATGAGATGTGTGTTGGGGAACGTCGCATGGGAAACGAAAATTTTCCTACGCGCACGAAGACCTATCATGGTGATGTCCATCTACGAGAGGGGATTTCCGATCTATGTACCCTTGTAGATCACACAACAGAAGCGTTAAGAAACACGGTTGATGTAGTGGAACGTCCTCACGTCCCTCGATCCTCCCCGCGAACCGTCCCGCGATCCGTCCCACGATCCGCTCCGATCTAGTGCCGAACGGACGGCACCTCCGCGTTCAGTACACGTACAGCTCGACGATGATCTCAGCCTTCTTGATCCAGCAAGAGAGACGGAGAGGTAGATGAGTTCTCCGGCAGCGTAACGGCGCTCCGGAGGTTGGTGGTGATCTAATCTCAGCAGGGCTCCGCCCGAGCTCCGCAGAAACGCGATCTAGAGGAAAAACCGTGGAGGTATGTGGACGGGCTGCCGTGGCAAAAGTTGTCTCAAATCATTCCTAAAACCCCACTATATATAGGAGGGGGGGAGGGGAGGAGGCAGCCTCAATACCTAAATGTTTGGCCGAAATTGGAGGTGGAGGAGTCCTACTCCAATCCTACTTGGAGTAGGATTCCACCTTCCCACTTGGAAACTCTTTCCACCTTGTGTTTTTTCCTTCTCAAACCTTATGGGCCTTAGTGGGAACTTATTCCAGCCCACTAGGGGCTGGTTTATCTCTTCCCATAGCCCATGAGACCCCTTGGGGCGTGACACCCCTCCTGATGGTCCCCGGCACCCCTCCTGGCACTCCCAGTACACTACCGATGAGCCCGAAACTTTTCCGGTAATGCACGAAAACCTTCCGGTAACCAAATGAGGTCATCCTATATATCAATCTTCATTTCCGGACCATTCCGGAAACCCTCGTGGCGTCCGTGATCTCATCCGGGACTCCGAACAACATTCGGTAACCAACCATATAACTCAAATACGCATACAACAACGTCGAACCTTAAGTGTGCAGACCCAGCGGGTTCGAGAACTATGTAGACATGACCCGAGAGACTCCTCGGTCAATATCCAATAGCGGGACCTAGATGTCCATATTAGATCCTACAAATTCTACGAAGATCTTTATCGTTTGAACCTTAGTGCCAAGGATTCATATAATCCCGTATGTCATTCCCTTTGTCCTTCGGTATGTTACTTGCCTGAGATTCGATCGTCAGTATCCGCATACCTATTTCAATCTCGTTTACCGGCAAGTCTCTTTACTCGTTCCGTAATACAAGATCCCGCAACTTACACTAAGTCACATTGCTTGCAAGGCTTGTGTGTGATGTTGTATTACCGAGTGGGCCCCGAGATACCTCTCCGTCATACAGAGTGACAAATCCCAGTATTATCCATACTAACTCAATGAACACCTTCGGAGATACCTGTAGAGCATCTTTATAGTCACCCAGTTACGTTGCGACGTTTGATACACACAAAGCATTCCTCCGGTGTCAGTGAGTTATATGATCTCATGGTCATAGGAACAAATACTTGACACGCAGAAAATAGTAGCAACAAAATGACACGATCAACATGCTACGTCTATTAGTTTGGGTCTAGTCCATCACATGATTCTCCTAATGATGTGATCCCGTTATCAAGTAACAACACTTGCCTATGGCCAGGAAACCTTGACCATCTTTGATCAACGAGCTAGTCAACTAGAGGCTTACTAGGGACAGTGTTTTGTCTATGTATCCACACAAGTATTGTGTTTCCAATCAATACAATTATAGCATGGATAATAAACGATTATCATGAACAAAGAAATATAATAATAACTAATTATTATTGCCTCTAGGGCATATTTCCAACAGTCTCCCACTTGCACTAGAGTCAATAATCTAGTTCACATCACCATGTGATTTCAATGAATCCAACACCCATACAGTTCTGGGGTCTGATCACGTCTTGCTCGTGAGAGAGGTTTTAGTCAACGGTTCTGAAACTTTCAGATCCGTGCGTTCTTTACAAATCTTTATGTCATCTTATAGATGCTGCTACTACGTGCTATTCGGAAATGCTCCAAATATCTACTCTACTATACGAATCCGTTTCACTACTCATAGTTATTCGGATTAGTGTCAAAGCTTGCATCGACGTAACCCCTTACGACGAACTCTTTAACCACCTCCATAATCGAGAAAAATTCCTTAGTCTATATAGTTACCAAGGATAACTTTGACCGTTGATCAGTGATTCAATCCTGGATCACTCTGTGTACCTCTTAACAGACTTGCTGCAAGGCACACATGAGGTGCGGTACTCAGCATGGCATACTTTAGAGTCTATGGCTAAGGCATAGAAGACGACCTTCGTCTATTCTCTTTATTCTGCCGTGGTCGGGTTTTGAGTCTTACTCTAATTCACACCTTACAACACAGTCAAGAACTCCTTTGCTGATCTATTTTGAATTCCTTCAAAAACTTGTCAAGGCATGCATCTTATTGAAACTTCTATTAAGCGTTTTGATCTATCTCCATAGATCTTGATGCTCAACGTTCAAGTAGCTCAATCCAGACATTCCTTTGAAAAACTCCTTTCAACCAACCTTTTATGCTTCACAGAAATTCTACATTACTTCTGATCAACAATATTTCAACCACATATACTTATCAGAAATTCTATAGTGCTCCCACTCACTTCTTTGGAAATACAAGTTTCTCATAAACCTTGTACAAACCCAAAATCTTTGATCATCTCATCAAAGTGTATATTACAACTCCGAGATGCTTGCACCAGTCCATTGAAGGACCGCTGGAGCTTGCATACTTGTTAGTATCTTTAGGATCGACAAAACCTTCTGGTTGTATCACATACAATGTTTGCTCAACGAAACCGTCGAGGAAACAATGTTTTGACATCCTATGTGCAATATTTCAAAAATAATGCAACAACTACTAACATAATTCTAACAGACTTTTAGCATCGCTACGAGTGAGAAAGTCTCACCATAGTCAACTGTTTGATCATGTCGGAAACATCTTTGCGACAAGTCGATCTTTTCTTAATAGTGACTTATCACCATCGTCGTCCGTCTTCCTTTTAAAGATCCATCTTTACTCAATAGTCCTATGACCATCAAGTAGTTCTTCCAAAGTCTACACTTTGTTTTCATACATGAATCCCCTCTCGGATTTCATGGCTTCCAGCCATTTGTCGGAATCCGGGCCCACCATTGCTTTCTCCATAACTCGTCGGTTCATTGTTGCTCAACGACATGACCTCCAAGACAGGGTCACCGTACCACTCTGCAGTAGTACGCGACCTTGTCAACCTATGAGGCTTGTAGTAACTTGATCCGATGCTCGATGATCACCATCATCAGCTTTCACTTCAATTGGTGTAGGCGCCACAGGAACAACTTCGCGCGCCCTGCTACACACTGGTTGAAGTGATGGTTCAATAACCTCATCAAGTTCTACCACCCTCCCACTCAATTCTTTCGAGAGAAACCTTTCCTCGAGATAGGATCCGTTTCTAGAAACAAACACTTTGCTTTCGAATCTGAGATAGGAGATGTACCCAACTATTTTGGATATCCTATGAAGATGCATTTATCCGCTTTGGGTTCGAGCTTATCAGACTGAAACTTTTTCACATAAGTGTCGAAGCCCCAAACTTTTGAGAAACGACAGTTTAGATTTCTCTAAACCTCAGTCTATACTGTGTCATCTCAACGGAAATACGCGGTGCCCTATTTAAAGTGAATGCGGTTGTCTCTAATGCATAACCCATAAACGATAGTGGTAATTCGATAAGAGACATCATAGCATGTACCATACCAAATAGTGCGTGGCTATGACGTACAAACACATCATCACACTATGATGTTCCAGGTGGCATGAACTGCGAAACAATTTCCATATTGTCTTAACTGCTTACCAAAACTCATAACTCAGATATTCATTTCTATGATCATATCGTAGACAGTTTATCCTCTTGTTACGACGAACTTCACTCCTGAAACAGAATTGAACTTTTCAATATTTCAGACTTGTGATTCATTAAGTAAATACTCTTGTATCTACTCAAATCGTTATTGAAGTAAGAACATAATGATATCCACTGCGTGCCTCAGCACCCATTGGACTGCATACATCAAAATGTATCACTTCCAACAAGTTGCTATCTTGTTTCATCTCAATGAAAACAAGGCCTTGCTCATGTGGTATGATTTGCATGTCACTAGTGATTCAAAATCAAGTGAGTATAAAGATCCATCAGCATGGAGCCTCTTCATGCAATTTATACCAACATGACTCAAGCGGCAGTGCCACAAGTAAGTGGTACTATCATCATTACCTCGTATCTTTTGGCACCAATATCATGAACATGTGTAACACTACGATCGAGATTCAATAAACCATTGAAGGTGATTATTCAAGCAAAACAGAGTAACCATTATTCTCTTTAAATGAATAATTGTATTGCAGTAAACACGATCCAATCATGTTCATGCTTAACGCAAGCACGAAATAACAATTATTTAGGTTTAACACCAATCCCGATGGCAGAGGGAGCGTGCAACGTTTGATCATACCAACCTTGGAAACACTTCCAACACGTATCGTCACCTCGCCTTTAGCTAGTCTCCGTTTATGCCGTAGCTTTCATTTCGTGTTACTAATCACTTAGAAACCGAACAGGTATCCAATACCCTCGTGCTACTAGGAGTACTAGTAAAGTACACATCAATATCATGCATATCGTATATACTTCTTTCGACTTTTGCCAGCCTTCTTATCTACCAAGTATCTAGAGTTGCTCCGCCTCAGTGACCGTTCCCCTCATAATAGAAGCACTTAGTCCTGGGCTTGGGTTTAATCTGGGGTCTCTTCATTAGTGCAGCAACTGCTTTGCTGTTTCACGAAGTATCCCTTATAGCCCTTGCCTTTATCGAAACTTAGTGGTTTTACTAACCATCAACTATTGATGCTCCTTCTTGATTTCTACTTTCGCAGTGTCAAACATCGCGAATCGCTCAAGGATCATTGTATCTATCCTTGATATGTTATAGTTCATCATGAAGCTCTCACAGCTTGGTGGCAGTGACTTTGGAGAACCATCACTATCTTATCTGGAAGATCAACTCCCACTTGATTCAAGCGATTGTCATACTCAGATAATCTGAGCACACGGTCAACGATTGAGATTTTCTCCTTTACTTCGTGGACAAAGAATCTTGTCGGAGGTCTCATACCTCTTAACAAGGGCACAAGCATGAAATCACAATTTCATCTCTTTAGAACATCTCTTATGTTCCGTGACGTTTCAAAACGTCTTCGGCGCCTTGCTTCTAAGCCATTAAGTATTTTGTACTGAACTATCGTGTAGTCATCAGAAACGTGTATGTCGGATGTTCATAACATCTACAGACGACGCTCGAGGTGCAGCACACCGAGTGGTGCATTAAGGACATAAGCCTTCTACGCAGCAACGAGGACAATCCTCGGCTTTACAGACTCAGTCTGCAAAGTTTGCTACTATCAACTTTCAACTAAATTTTCTCTAGGAACATATAAAAACAGTAGAGCTATAGCGCAAGCTACATCGTAATTCACAAAGACCATTAGACTATATTCATGACAATTAGTTCAACGAATCATATTACTTAAGAACTCCCACTCAAAAAGTACATCTCTCTAGTCATTTGAGTGGTACATGATCCAAATCCACTATCTCAAGTCCGATCATCACGTGAGTCGAGAATAGTTTCAGTGGTAAGCATCTCTATGCTAATCATATCAACTATACGATTCGCTCGACCTTTCGGTCTCATGTGTTCCGAGGCCATGTTTGCACATGCTAGGCTCGTCAAGCTTAACCCGAGTGTTCCGCGTGTGCAACTGTTTTGCACCCGTTGTATGTGAACGTTGAGTCTATCACACCTGATCATCACGTGGTGTCTCGAAACGAAGAACTTTCGCAACGGTGCACAGTCGGGGAGAACACAATTTCGTCTTGAAATTTTAGTGAGAGATCACCTCATAATGCGACCGTCGTTCTAAGAAAGACAAGGTGCATAAAGGATTAACATCACATGCAATTCATAAGTGACATGATATGGCCATCATCATGTGCTTCTTGATGTCCATCACCAAAGCACCGGCACGATCTTCTTGTAACCGGCGTCACACCATGATCTCCATCATCATGATCTCCATCAACGTGTCGCCATCGGGGTTGTCGTGCTACTCATGCTATTACTACTAAAGCTACTTCCTAGCGATATAGTAAACGCATCTGCAAGCACAAACGTTAGTTTAAAGACAACCCTATGGCTCCTGCCGGTTGCTGTACCATCGACGTGCAAGTCGATATTAACTATTACAACATGATCATCTTATACATCCAATATATCACATCACATCGTTGGCCATATCACATCACAAGCATAGCCTGCAAAAACAAGTTAGACGTCCTCTAATTGTTGTTGCATGTTTTACGTGGTGACCATGGGTATCTAGTAGGATCGCTTCTTACTTACGCAAACACCACAACGGAGATATATGAATTGATATTTAACCTCATCCAAGGACCTCCTCGGTCAAATCCGATTCAACTAAAGTTGGAGAAACCGACACTCGCCGGTCATCTTTGAGCAACGGAGTTACTCGTAGCGATGAAACCAGTCTCTCGTAAGCGTACGAGTAATGTCGGTCCAAGCCGCTTCGATCCAACAATACCGCGGAATCAAGAAAAGACTAAGGAGGGTAGCAAAACGCACATCACCGCCCACAAAAAACTTTTGTGTTCTACTCGAGAAGACATCTACGCATGAACCTAGCTCATGATGCCACTGTTGGGGAACATCGCATGGGAAACGAAAATTTTCCTACGCGCACGAAGACCTATCATGGTGATGTCCATCTACGAGAGGGGATTTCCGATCTACGTACCCTTGTAGATCGCACAACAGAAGCGTTAAGAAACGCGGTTGATGTAGTGGAACGTCCTCACGTCCCTCGATCCTCCCCGCGATCCGTCCCACGATCCGCTCCGATCTAGTGCCGAACGGACGGCACCTCCGCGTTCAGCAGACGTACAGCTCGACGATGATCTCAGCCTTCTTGATCCAGCAAGAGAGACGGAGAGGTAGAAGAGTTCTCCGGCAGCGTAACGGCGCTCCGAAGGTTGGTGGTGATCTAATCTCAGCAGGGCTCCGCCCGAGCTCCGCAGAAACGCGATCTAGAGGAAAAACCGTGGAGGTATGTGGTCGGGCTGCCGTGGCAAAAGTTGTCTCAAATCAGCCCTAAAACCCCACTATATATAGGAGGGAGGGAGGGGAGGAGGCAGCCTCAAAACCTAAAGGTTTGGCCGAAATTGGAGGTGGAGGAGTCCTATTCCAATCCTACTTGGAGTAGGATTCCACCTTCCCACTTGGAAACTCTTTCCACCTTGTGTTTTTTCCTTCTCAAACCTTATGGGCCTTAGTGGGAATTTATTCCAGCCCACTAGGGGCTGGTTTATCTCTTCCCATATCCCATGAGCCCCTTGGGGCGTGACACCCCTCCTGATGGTCCCCGGCACCCCTCCTGGCACTGCCTGTACACTACCGATGAGCCCGAAACTTTTCCGGTAATGCACGAAAATCTTCCGGTAACCAAATGAGGTCATCCTATATATCAATCTTCGTTTCCGTACCATTCCGGAAACCCTCGTGGCGTCCGTGATCTCATCCGGGACTCCGAACAACATTCAGTAACCAACCATATAACTCAAATACGCATAAAACAACGTCGAACCTTAAGTGTGCAGACCCAGCGGGTTCGAGAACTATGTAGACATGACCCGAGAGACTCCTCGGTCAATATCCAATAGCCGGACCTGGATGCCCATATTGGATCCTACATATTCTACGAAGATCTTTATCGTTTGAACCTCAGTGCCAAGGATTCATATAATCCCGTATGTCATTCCCTTTGTCCTTCGGTATGTTACTTGCGTGAGATTCGATCGTCAGTATCCGCATACCTATTTCAATCTCGTTTACCAGCAAGTCTCTTTACTCGTTCCGTAATACAAGATCCCACAACTTACACTAAGTCACATTGCTTGCAAGGCTTGTGTGTGATGTTGTATTACCGAGTGGGCCCCGAAATACCTCTCCATCATACAGAGTGACAAATCCCAGTATTGATCCATACTAACTCAATGAACACCGTCGAAGATACCTGTAGAGCATCTTTATAGTCACCCAGTTACGTTGCGACGTTTGATACACACAAAGCATTCCTCCGGTGTCAGTGAGTTATATGATCTCATGGTCATAGGAACAAATACTTGACACGCAGAAAACAGTAGCAACAAAATGACACGATCAACATGCTACGTCTATTAGTTTGGGTCTAGTGCATCACATGATTCTCTTAATGATGTGATCCCGTTATCAAGTAACAACACTTGCCTATGGCAAGGAAACCTTGACCATCTTTGATCAACGAGCTAGTCAACTAGAGGCTTACTAGGGACAGTGTTTTGTCTACGTATCCACACAAGTATTGTGTTTCCAATCAATACAATTATAGCATGGATAATAAATGATTATCATGAACAAAGAAATATAATAATAACTAATTATTATTGCCTCTAGGACATATTTCCAACGATGTGTTTGCAACCAACCGCCAAAAGTACCCATGTGTTCACGTGTAATCCAGTCGTCAGACTGCTCCGGGTGTTTGGAGCGTAGAATATTCTTGTGTTCATTGATATACGTGGCCACCAAGGTAGAATTTTGTCGAACTATGTAGTGTGTTTGCACCCAAGAATGCACGTCCGTACATATTAGTGAATCCTTTCCTAGCATGCATTTTCCACGCAGTCTCCTTTCATGCCACGATTCATGAACACCAATCGGCTTAATGTTAGGAATAAAGTCAACACAAAACTTGATAACCTCCTCTATTTCATGGCCCTTAGAGATCCTTCCTTTTGGTCTAGCACGGTTATGAACATATTTCTTTAATACTCCCATGAACCTCTTAAAGAATAATATATTGTGTAGAAATAGACGACCCAGAATGCCAATCTCTTCGACTAGGTGAACTAGGACGTGCGTCATGATATTGAACAAGGATGGCGGGAATACCAACTCAAAACTAACAAGACATTGCACCAAATCATTTTGTAACCTTGGTAGGATTTCCGGATCGATTACCTTGTGAGAAATTGCATAGAGGAATGCACATAGCTTCAAAATGGCTAATCAAACATTTTTTTGGCAGAAGCCTCCTTAATGCAACTCCAAGCAATTGCATCATAATCACATGCCAGTCATGAGACTTTAGGTTTTGGAATTTTTTATCTCCCATATTTATTATTCCCTTTATATTCGATGAGAAGCCAGATGAGACCTTCATACCGAGCAGGCAGTCAAAGGAGATTTTCTTCTCTTCTTTTGTAAGAGCGTAGCTGGTAGAACCTTGATACTACTTTGGATGCATGTCGTCTTTTCCGTGCATACGTTTTTGTTAGTTCTAGTAGTTTACAAATTTTATAAAGTTTCTATTAGTTCTAGTAGTTTGCAAAAAGAATCAACTAGAAAGCTTTGATACAACTTTAGTTATGATCAAAATAATATTAACTTAAAATTATATAAAATTTATCCAACTAAAATTTTCATAAATATTTTTCCTTAAAAACTTTAATAGCAAACAGAATTAAGTAAAAACTAGGCATGTATGCATTTGTTTAAAAGAAAAATAAAACTAAAATATCCTAAAAAGGTCTAAACAAAAAATAGGAAAAAGGTATTTAGTCTCGGTTGGTGGCCTCGACCGGGACTAAAGGCCAACCTTTAATCCCGGTCGGATCCACCAACTCGGACTAAAGCCCTTGGTTTAGATCTCTTTGGGATGGTGAAATTCACCTTTAGTCCCGGTTGGTGGCTTCGACCGGGACTAAAGTTGGGCCTTCTGTCCCAATCGAAGCCATCGACCTAAACTAATGCCTAGGGTATATAACCTCCCGCGACCCTCCCCACCAATCTTTCTCTCCACTCCACGTGACGTCGAACCCACACACGACGCCGCCAGGCTGGTAGAGGACATCTCGCCGTCTCCACTCCTCCCCCCGACCCCGACGCCGCCGTCACCGCTCCTCTCATCTCCGACCCCGACGTCGCTGCTCGTCTCGTCTCTGACCCCGATCGATGCCGTTGTCGCCACTCCACCCCCGACCCTGCCACTCTCCATTGACCCCAACGCCACCGACCGGCCACCTCCATCGACTCCATCGCCTCCTCCCACGATGAGCCTCGGTCGCCCCCTGTGTGTTGATCGCCGTGCCCACGGATGCCCGAGCGCGGCGGTTCCTCCCATGATGTAACTGGACAAATTTTATTCGGAGAAAATGTTCATAATGTCATTTCCACTCTGGATATCAGCTTATTGTTTACTTGATTGATTGATTTTGGTGATAAAATTATCAGCGATGAAGTATGAGCCATGTATTTTGACATGTTTGATTGATGTTATTGAAATTATGGTATCCAAATATGGTGGCAAAATGATCTTGATGAAGTATGAGTCCATGTATCTAATAACATGTTGGATTATTACAACATATTTGATGTATTATGATAATGTTGGCTATTAATATAGCAAATAAGTTTGCTGGTCACTTTGTGATTCGAAGTGCCTTGAGTCAAACAAGAAATTTTTATTAGACATTTGATTAAGTCAGAGAAGCAATTGCAACATCAATCATCACGAAAAAATATTTGACTCTAAATGATTCCATCTCACTTCCTTGCGTTTCTTCATTCTGGTTATTTTCGTCATTCTCACTAATTTCTTCAAATTGTTGCAAAGCCTTCATTTCTGTACTTCTCAAAATATGAGATGGCACCTTCAATCTGTTTAAGAGTAACATCAACGCACACAAATTTAGAGTGCAACTTCCTACTCACCATGTTTACAGTGAACAAAACGTCATGCCAAATGAGGCCAAGTAAAAATTCAAATTTCTCAAGTGTGGTAGCCAAAGATTTTGCGTCACTCTTAGTCTTGGCATGTGATAGTAGTAGAAGTTCTCTACAATTCTAGGAATGCTTTTCTTAACTCAGGTGCTTGATATCTGATAGCATGAACACTCTTTATTCGACTCTCCCACCAAGTGTTACACAAAGACTTAATTGTCATTTTAGGAACATGCTCAAGCAATAGCTGCCATATTTTAGTAGAGATTGAAAACTATATATAAATTATTTGCACAACACCAAAGAAAGTAACATCTTTACTCCAAGATTTTGCCATATCACTAAGAGTAAGATCGATTCATACTATGACAAGAACATGGCATGAACAATGCTCTTGGATTAGTTTCAAGTAATTTGCTTTGTACCCCTTGGTGTTTTCCTTTCATGTTCAAACCAGTGTCATACCCTTGCCCACGAACATCTTTAACATCCAAACCAACAGATTCAAGTGAATCTATTAACATATTGTAAATTCCAAGTCCCGATGTATCATCCACCTTCAAGAACTCCAAAAAATACTCCTCTATTTTCGTAGTGGTACTTGACATGTTTACACACCTCATAATTATAGTTATTTGTTCTTGATGGCTCACATCACGTGTACAGTCCAAAATGAAAGAGAAATACCTTGCATCTTTAATTATTCTCAAGAGAGAATCTTTAATTATGGCCAAGATAATGATGTTGAATTTCACTAAGATGTCTCCAATCCTTCAATCCCTCGGATGTATATGAAATAACTTCCAAGTGATTGGAGAATAATGGATCCGGAACACGCTAGAGACGAAGAACAGGAAAACTTGTTGCTGCAAATGATCCGCAACGGAGATGATGATATCACAACAGAATTTCTAAACGACTCCGGTGAGGGACTTGACGTCTCCGATGATATAATGGAGCAAGAAGATGATGGCTCCGGTGTTGGAACCGTCATTACTTCAAAGTCCGACGAGGTATATTAATTAAGCCTCTGCTGACTAGATGCATTAATTGATATATGTACATACACACACACACACACACAGACACATATATATAATATACATATATATTAACACTTCTTTCTCTTTTAGCCCTCCGGATCGAGAAAATCTTCTTTACAGAAACGAGGCCTGAAAAAAAGGTTGGGCGATAATGAAAGGTTCAACATCGAAGAAGTCGATGCACATGGCCAACCGACTACTCCCAAGCGGAGCACAGATGCATTTCGAAGTCAGTGCGGAGTTGTTGTTAGGGACAACATCTCGATCTTCATTTAAGAATGGAATAATCCAAAGGCAGACGATGTTACTTATATCGATGATAGATCCAAAGAAATGCTTTGGAATACCCTCATGATAGATTTCACCCTACCGCACGAGATGGATCCAAATAACCCAGTTATACAGTAAAAAGTCAAGTCATGGGCTCTCAAGAAGATGGCCCAACAATTGTGCAACTGGAAGAAATGATTCAACCAAAACTATGTTCAGAAAGGTATCACTCCAACATTGAACGAAGCAATTGCGAAGTTAAAAGATCACTCACACGTATTTGTGGAGTTCAAAAAATCAGATGAAGCTAAGAAAAGGTCAGAAAGAAATAAGAGAAATGCTGCAAATAAATACTATCACCATGTTACGGGGTCAGGTGCTACAAGGTTGCCACGCCTAAGTGGGAGAAAACGAAGGACGAGTTGATTCCTAAAGGGGTCAAATCCGAGCCATTTAGCTGGATCAAACGAGCAAGGACTTGGTTCTACGGGCATGGGTGAAAGTTGAACCCAGAAACATGGAAGTGTATTTATAAAAGGAGCAACTTGCAACATTCCTAGAAGTCCTTCGAGCGGTAATAAAGGATGTGCATGATAGGAAGTTCATTCCTGAAAGAGAGAACGACGAGCTGCTCGGGAATCCTGAACACAGTGGACGAACACGAGGCACACGAGGCTCAATTCCCTGGAAGGTTGGGTTTCCCAATGACAATGACAATTATAGAAGCCGAGGGAGAAAGAAGAAACACGAAGAATACCGGAATAAATAGGAAGCAGACCGACTGCAAAAGGTACAAGAAAAATTAGAGATCCAACAACAGATAATAGATAGGCTTACCAAAGAGCGAGCTACCATCCACCCATCTGATCCTACATTTGATATTACTACCGACCCATCACCATCTCACAGGAAAAGCAGTGTGGCTTCGGCGGAGCTCGTTCGGCCCACACATGATATCACGGCTCCTCGCAACCCTGTGGATGATATCACGGAGAGGGAAAATTGTGAGCTACATGCGAAATGCTGGAACTTATCCATGAAGGTGGCGGTCGGCTATGTCTTACCTCGTGGACCTGATGCAACTTACGAGTGCTCTCCGATTCCAGACGACTATGCAGTTTTCGGGGTGGATGAAGTTACCAGTGGATTTGAGCAGCTAGAGCTTGAGCACCCTACAGGTGAAGGGGAGACTCATCTGGTAGATGCCTTGAGGACTACCATTCTATGGAGAAAGGAACACATCGTAATTCCACATTCTACCAAAGAGCGGTTCACTTCGTCGGACTCGACCCCTCAGCAGACTCCTCACAGTAGCAATCCAGCTCAGCGTGAGCACACTCCGCCGCCTTAGCTATCTCAGCCATGTCAGCTTACTCCTCACGTCACCTAACTTCGTTGCATGAGCTGACTCCGCCTCCTCAGCTGTCTCCGCCGCGTCAGCTCACTGCGTCGCGGCAGCAGACTACACCTCGTGCGCCGCCTCAGCCCCACGCGTGGAAGAGAACCGCCCCTCCTGCAGCTAGTAGTACAACTGCGAAGAAACCCACAGCAGCTATACGCGTAAAGAAGGCTCCTGCCAATTTACCATACGAGCCGACTGATAAGGAAACCAATAAGGTCGTGCAAGAGCAACTGAGAAGTCATTTAACACCGCAACTGTGCGAGGAACCGGACAAAATATATCCGAAAAAGTGAAAAGCACTCTGAAAAACCTTACGCAACCACCTCCGCCTCCACCCCTAACAAACTATGAATGCTCGATTGTTAAGTCACATAGAGAAGAGATGCGGTCTGGAAGTAGTAGATCAAGTGGGGAAACAATTCCCCACCTCGGAGAACAAAAACACCAATCGCCCCCCTCTGTTTATCGGTGCCGATTATGATGCGGAGGCAGCGGGCCATCGTATTGGTTTTAATCTTGGTCAATACTTAGGCGAGCAGGAAGAGTTTCTTTCGACTGAGATAGTATTCACATACCAATACGGGAAGCCTCTCGTCAAACCTGAAAATGTCTCGCTTCTACAAACATGAATGCGAAACATGCATGAATGGTACATGAAAGCCTGCAAGGATGGAACCAACTATCTCATCGCGAGAGTTAAATATGAGCATTTCTTCAATTGAGATGAGCTAATTTACATTGAATTTGAGGATTTTTTTCAGTTATTCAATCAAGACGCTATCGACAAAGCTATCGTCGGTTGCTATTGTGTGTAAGTATCATTTTTGTAATTAAGTCTCTATGTCAGCTCGTTCATTGCATGTATAATTATCCTCAATATATATATTATGCAGAATGAAGATCCTACGATGTAAAAGAGAAGGAATTTATGACATTGGATTCATTAACACAAATACAGTTCATGAAGTGACGGTAAAAAAGAACGCCGAGGATACAAAGAAGATCTTGCTAAGGACGTTAATTGAACAAGAAACCAAAAGGGAAATATTTTTTCCTTAGAACTTCAAGTGAGTGTTATACTGTCTTGAACACATCATGTTTTCGCTAATTACTCAATGTTAAGTGTAACTGATGAGTTATGTGTGCGCAGGTTTTCACTTTATTCTGCTAGTCATTTAGTTGGACGCAGGAACCGTCCTTGTCATGGACTCGAAACGCAACGACATGGAGAAGTGAGCGGACCTCCAGCAAATGCTCCAGAGGTAATTTTAATCATTATCACACTATATCAACAACTTCCGTTCATTTTCCTGATATCAAGTAATTAATAACTATTTTATATATTCATTTTCTTTGCTCGGATGGGTTTGGAAACAATTCACCAAGCAGGCTCCGGGTGAATGGAGAAAGGAGTCGCGATTTCAACAAGTCACTATAAGTAGTACTAGCAAGATTCGGGTATCTTTTTTATTATAGTTTCAATACCATTATCATGCTCGATTATTATTTTGATTGAAGTGTATTATCGTATAGTGTCGAAGGCAGTTAGACGGGAATAACTTATGTGGATAATACGTTTGCGAGTTCATTCACATGACGACCTGCGAGATAGGCAGAAATTTTGAACAATTTAACGAACGTAAACAATATTCACAATTTTATTTTATTACTATCAAATTTGTTGAGTTTTATATTGACACCTTTTTTAGATTAGATCCAACAAAAGCGGATAAACTCTTACCACAAAATCACATAAGAGCAATTCAAGAAGAATTGACGGACTTCTTCGTTGATGAGGTCATCTCACCAACCGAAGAATACCATCAGCAAGTTATAGGAAATAATGGTAATTAGATATTAGAGATCATGAGGGATATATATTGTATATATGCATGAATGTGTATTATATGTAGTAGCGTCGAATATTAGTATCTAGCGTCGAGTCAGAGAGGTCACTTCTTATTCATGGCGATATTGTGTAAGGGTTCCTTCATTGGCATTAGTAGCTAGCATCGAGGCAGAGAGGTGGCCGACGCGCAGACACTAGTGGAAAATAGGGCATTGGTTCTAACACACACACACACACAAAATCGCTAAACCCCTCCGAAACCCTACTCCTCCAAACCCCTTCAAACCCCCTAAAAAACGCGTGGAGCTCTTTAGTCTCGGTTGATGTTATCAACCGGGACTAATAGTCTTTCTGCTAGTGAGCTGCGCAGCGGCCACGTGGACCCCGTTTAACCTCAATTTAGAGCATGACCAAGACTAAAAGGTAGGGCCTTTAATCCCGGAAGTTTAATTCTGACTGCACAACATGAACTAAAGTCTCTATGAAATCGGGACAAAAGCCCCGTTTTTCATTAGTGCATATGGTCTATTTGATTCATATCCACAGTTTCCCAAGCCAAAGTTTGACGTTTATTTTTTTCAACCACATTCTCTTGATGATTATATTTTAATGGCTTGCCACACTTTGGCTTATCAGACAGGCCCGTATGCTGTGCACGTACTTCCTCCGTTTCGGTGTATAGGTCATCTTAGGTTGTGCACGTGACCAAGACCGAGAGGAAAACAAGAAAATTAATGTGATTTTACTAATTAATATCATTGCATGCAATAAATTGACCAATGCACGTTGTGCTAGTTAGTATCAAGTCATTAAAAACATACACACCCCACGTCTATTATTGATTGATTCCTTTATTCATGTCAAAAAATAAAAAAAGATAAAAATTAATGCACCGTACCTAAGTGTTTTTGAAATTATTAGGTTTTTGTAAGATGACTTATAAAGCGAAACGGAGGGAGTAGCAACATTTTACGAGCCCGGCTGCATAGTGCTGTTGCATTTCGATTTGAAGTGCTCCGGGCACAGTCCAAGTGGCTGTCATGTCAAAGTCAGACCATGGAATGTCCCACAGTCCCACGTGTCCGTCCACTCCCTCGCGGCGTTGATGCGGCAGGCAGGAACTGTGAAAGTCCGCCGAGACTCTGCTGGACTCCAGCCGGCCACGCCTCCCGAGGAACCGCCGGACGAAGGCAGCCGCACGCCGCACGCCCGTGTCCCCCCTCCCCATGCCACGCGCATTAACGCCGACGCCCGGCCCAACACGCGCACAGACGGCGCCCCGCTAGCTAGCTAGCGCATGTTGGCCTCGTCCCCCACGTCGCCAGGTTCGTTGCGCGTCGGGATCGGAGCGGCGCGCTCGCTTCGGGGCGCGCCGCTCCGGCTGGCCTCCACGGTGTCCGCGGCGCACGCGTCCCGGCGCTCCCGCGCTCGCCGCTGCAGGCTGCTGCTACCAATGCACGCACTGTGCGAGCCGCAGGGCGAAGCAAAGCCAAAGCCCCCAGCCGTGCCGCCCGCGCGCAGGGGGGAGGGGGCCCGCAGACAGAAAGAGACCCGACCGGAGGCGCGGCAGACGTGGCACAGTAAAGAAAGACACGCAGAGCGGGAGAGGGTTTGCCCGCCCGCCCGCCCGCCCGCCGGTTGTGCCTCGAGGCTCGAGAGGGAGGGAGGAGCAGAAAGCGAGGGAGGGTCAACTCGGGGGAGGCGGGCAGGGGCAGGTACAATGGCGCGCGGCTCGAGGCGACGCGCCTTCCGGCTTGGCTTCATTATTGGGGGCCCGGACTTCCTCAGCAGTCGCCCACTGCAGCTGCAGCGGCAGCGGCGCCCCTTCGGATCCTGTTCCCGATCGTCGCGCTTTACTTTCCCCTTTCGTCGCGACAGTGCCGTCTCGTGAGGATCGTCGCGTGCGGCTCCCTCCGGCCCTCATCATGCTGTCATGCGTGCTGCATGCCCATGCGTGCCGAAATCTGCTGCTGCATACTGCGCTGTGAACTCGACTCCGCTCCACCGGCTTGCCGATGCACTACACCCGGCTGCCGTTGTGTTAGGCCTACATCCACCGCGTCACCCCAAACGGACGTCCGTTTTGTTCGAATTTTGTCCGTTTGTATGGTGGGATGGGGTCGTGTCCGGCCCTATCTAGGGATGCGTTGGTCGTGCGTCCAGCGCGGCCGCATCCATTTTGCCCCATCCTATTCGCCAGGGCCTAAAATGTCCATATTTTTGTATGAAAACAAGTTTGCACATCAAATCAAAATTGTCTCTAAATATGAAAACATCTATTGGTTGCCAATATGTTTCCACATATGTTCAACCATGTTCTTTTGAAAATTCAAATGAGTGTGCCAATCACGCATCTCACGATGAAACTGAACAAATTGTTGAAACGTGACCGGTTCTTGGTGCAGGGGCTCAACATTTTCACCTTGATAATCAAATCCTTGGTCGAAGATACTGTCATCACGCTCGTCCTCGACGATCATGTTGTGCATGATCACACAAGCATTCATCACCTCCCAAAGCTTCCTTTCATCACATGAAAGTGCAGAGTTTCAAACGATATCCCATCGGGGTTGAAGTACACCAAAAGCATGTTCCACATCATTTCTAGCACTATCTTGCATTTGGGCAAATTTCTTTCTCTTCTCATCTTGGGGGTTCGAGATTGTCTTCACAAAAGTTGACCACTCAGGATATATACCATCAGCTAGATAGTATCCTTTGTTGTACTGGTGGCCGTTGATCTCAAAGTTGACAGGGGGGAGTGGCCTTCTACAAGTCTTGAGAAGACTGGAGAACGCTACAACACATTGATATCATTGTGAGAACCTGTCATGCCGAAGAAAGAATGCCATATCCAAAGATCCTGCGAATCCACCCCTTCAAATATGACAATGCATGCTTTGACATGCCCCTTGTACTGGCCATGCCAAGCAAACGAAGAGTTCTTCCACTCTCAGTGCATACAATCTATGCTGCCAAGCATGCCTGGAAAGCCTTTAGCTGTGTTGGTCGCCAACAATCTCTCTGTATCAGTGGCAGTTGGCTGACTCAAGTACTCAGGGTCAAACACCTCGATCACAGCCTGGCAGAACTTGTACATTGACATCATACATGTTGTCTCACTCATACACACATACTCATCCACCAGATCGCCTGGAATTCCATATGCAAGCATGCAGATGGCCGCGGTGCATTTCTGCTAAGAGGAGAATCCTAGCTTGCCAAGGGCATCCGTCTTGCACTGGATGGGTCATGAGCAACCACTCCCTCTCGGATACGATTGAACACATGCCTTGCCATACGAAAACGGCAACGAAATTTATCCGGCTTGAAGAGCGGTGTGTTCGCAAAGTAATCGGCATAGAGCAGGGCCCGGCCTCTCTCCCTGTTGCGGTTCAGGTTCGGAGCACGACCAGGGAGTGACCCCCTGTATCGAGGAAGCTGCCGTTGAATGTGATCGTGAACCATCACTGCAGCCACCACAATATCTTCATCATCGGACGACGAATCGTCCGACGAATAGATGAAGTGGTGGAAGAAAAACTCATCACCATTGTCCCTACCTTTGCGGGCAAAGTGTCGAACACCATGCGCTCGTGGTGGCAAAGATGCCGCAATGGTCACCTCGATGCAGGGGTGGTTGGTGGCCGGCTACTGGCCGCTCTGGAGCACTCGTTGGAAGCTGTCGTGGCCGCCGTGGTACGTCGCCTACGGCCGTATCTACTCTGCCGCCGGCTACGACGGCGACGACCAAACCTCCTCCGATCGACGCCCAAACTACGGCGAAAGCGCGGGCCTGGTGACGGCCATGGCGAGACGAGGTTTGCTATGGACGCCCGGGGGATGAGGTGGTCGGAGAATAGCGATGGCGCCGTCGGCGGGGCGGGGCCGGAGAGGGGGTGGAGGCGTTGGAATTTTTCGGAGTGCTTGTGTCCCCGACACGCGGGCCAAGGGCGAACAAGGGCGTGCGGCGAGCGCGTCCGCGCGATGTCCGTTTCCCCCGCAAGTTTGGGCCAGGGATGGGTCGAAAACGGGTACGAAATCCGGACATTTGTCCGTTTGGGTCCGCGCGTTGGGCCGCGGTATTCGTTCGTTCTACCCCAAACGGTCGCGCGCGGACAAGATGGGATCGCGTGATGGAGTTGGCCTTAGAGCATCTTCAAGGGGCGATTAAATTTCATTTGTGGTCGTTCGTTTCGGTCGACGAGGATTCAAAAGTTGGCCGAACGCACCGACCCAAATGTACGCTCGTCCGCTTGACGTCCGCGTGGCGATCCATTCCCAGCCCAAGTTTGGGCCGGATTTGCATTGGCGCAGACACGAGATGGACGCGCCCGCGCGCCTACTCCTCTTCCCAAGCCCGCCGGTCGATGGCATCCACCGCCATTTCCCCCCATTTCCCCCCAAACACCCTTTCGCCCGCGCGCGCTCCCGCCCACGCCCGCCATGGACGGCGACGTCGACCTCGACGTCAACCTCGCCACCGCCGACGGCCTGGCCTCCCTCGCCTCGTCCGACAAAGGCAAGCCTCACGCCTCCCGGAAGGCCGTGGCGCCGAAGCCGAAGAAGGTGCTGACGCCCGAATAGAGGGCAAAGGAGTCGTCCAAGAGGAAGGAGAGGCACGCCGCGGGCGCGGGGGATGAAGCCATCGCGGCGGCCGCCGCGCAGCAGCAGGTCACCAATGCCCGCGTCGCGGCGGCAACGAGGGAGGCGCTCTGCATGTTGGGGTTAAGCCCTAGCCAGCACGACCTCGTCAACGCCGTCGTGGCCGCCGCGGTCAACACCGGCTCATCCGCCTTCCCTCGAACGCTGCTGCCCGACTCGCCCCGCCCGTCGGCTTGCAACCCGGTGCTCGGCTTCCACGTCTACCCGCAGGCCTCCCGCCTCTCGGCGGAGTCCTTGCCCGAGGTGAGCGTGGTCGCGGCTTCCACGCCCGCGGCCGCGACTATCGACCTCAACGCCACACCGGTGGCCGATGGCTCGTCATCCGGAGGCGCGAGGCAACGTGCGCTGCAGACGCCAGCTGACCAGCTGCCGGGAGCGCGCAACCTGTTCTATGGAATGCCGGCCGCCGGCGACGACGACTACATGCAGAACATGATCTTCGAGGGTGGTGCGCAGGCCGCTGGCTTCCATCCCAACGAGACACAAAGCCAGGATGACCGAGGCTACAATGAAGATCAGGCCGCCTTCATGCGTGATCAGGTTGGCCTGGACCTGGACGACTTCCCTCTCGACCATGAGTTCCCGGAGGACTACGGGCTAGAGGAAGAGGATGAGTGCGACATTGAAGCGGAGCCTTTGTTTGAGGACGAGCTCACCAACCAAGCGGACGGGACGGCACCGAAGTGCAAGAGCAAGCGGACCAAAGCATATACGGCGACCGAGGACAAGCTTCTTTGCGAGTGTTGGAGAGACATCGGGCAAGACCCCAAGACGGGTGGCGAACAAAAGCATTCAACCTTTTGGATTCGTGTTCACATGAGTTCCATGAGCGCAAGAAGTTTCCGACGTATAAAATAGCAAGCGCGCGCGGGTGGGTGTCATTTTGAAGCGTTGGAGGGTGATCCAACAAGAGTGCAACAAGTTTTGTGCCACTCTTGAGAGTGTCAAGGCCCGCCCTGTGAGCGGCATCGGCGTGCAAGACATGGTATGCTAGCAAGCCACCCTCTTTTTGTGTCATCAAGTACATGCTTTTGGTTGTTCGTTTGCATATCATTTTGTCAATATGCTTGCATGAAACAAATTTGTAGGCATTTCAAGTTTTGCACGCATTCAAGGTCCAACACAATGGCAAGTGCTTCAACATCTTCCATTGCTTTAGGGTGATCAAAGGCGAGGAGAAGTTCAAGGCGCAATATGTCGGCCTCAAGTCGCGTGGTGGAAAGCAAGCCGTAGTGGAGGTTGGGGACGTCGAGAAGGCTTGGTTGAGGGGGAAGACCAACTCCAAGAAGGAGGACAAGCGGGATGTGGCATCGATCGCCTTGATCGCAACCGTGGAGGGCATGATCACCAAGAAGGAAGCAAGGGATGAGAAGCGCCGGAAAGAAAGAGAAAAGCAAAAAAATGCCGTCTTGGAGATCCAAAGGAGGAGGCTTGACATGGAGGGAGAGAAACAAGCACGGATGCTTGAGATGGAGGCCGAGAAGCAAGCCAAGATGCTAGAGATCGAGGCCGCCAACGCCAAGACCAAGGCCAAAGAAGTGGCTCTCGCGAGCATGATGACTCAGGTGGAGATCATAAAGGTGGATCTCAACACCGTGTCGCCAAGGAAGAGGTCGTGGTTCGAGAAGATGCAGGCTGACATGCTCAAGTTCGACGAGGAGTGATCTATTCTGGCGAGTGCCACGGGGGCCGCGATGGCGTGGTCGAACTCAAGTCCCACCCTTTTTGTGTGCTCGCATGTGTGCCGGCCGGCTGGCGAGTGCGCCAGCATGAAACATGGCCACTGGCATGATCGGCCGCGGACCCTTTTTTTAATATGTTGATTGAGGACATGAAATGTGTCGGCGCGTTGGACGCACTACTGACCAAATCTAAAACAGGGCGGACGCCGGGCGGGCGGCTGACCCAAACGGACAAAAACGGACGAATTCGCCGTCCGTTTGGGTCGGCCCGTTGGAGTTGCTCTTACAACTGATTTTTTTAAATGGCAGTTATCTTGCATTCATTAAAAAGAAACGAGTTCCTCAGTTAATTAAGAAAACCGAGCAAAAACCAGATTGCTTAGTTGATTATAGAAAACCGACTGAAAATCACTACAACCGTTGAGCCACACATAAAAAGCGTACACACATCACTTCAAAGAGGGTCTCGACAAGACATCACATAGGCGTGATAACCCACAAGTATAGGGGATCGCAACAGTTCTCGAGGGTAGAGTATTCAACCCAAATTTGTTGATTCGACACAAGGGGAAGCCAAAGAATATTCTCGAGTATTAGCAGTTGAGTTGTCAATTCAACCACACGTGAAAGATTTAGTGTCTGCAGCAAAGTTTTAGTAGCAAAGTAGTGTGATAGTAACAGTAGCAGCAGTGACAGCAGTAGCGGTAACAGCAGCAACAGTGACAGCAGTAGCGGCAATAGTGACAAAGTAAAGTAGCAAGGACCAGTAGAAAAAACTCTTAGGCATTGGATCGGTGATGGATAATTATGCTGGATGACATTCATCATGTGACAGTTATAACATAGGATGATATGTAACTAGCTCCAGTTCGTCAATGTAATCTAGGAATGTATTCCGTATATAGTCATATGTGCTTATGGAAAAGAACTTGCATGACATCTATTGTCCATCCCTCCCGTGGCAGCGGGTTCCTAATGGAAACTAAGGGATATTAAGGTTCTCCTTTTAATAGAGAACCAGAACAAAACATTAGCACTTAGTGAATACATGAACTACTCATACTATGGTCATCTCCGGGAGTGGTTCCGGCTATTGTCACTCCGAGGTCGCCGGGTCATAACACATAGTAGGTGACTACAACTTGCAAGATAAGATCAAGAACACACATATATTGAAGGGACCATAATAGGTTCAGATCTGAAATCATGGCACTCGGGCCGTAGTGACAAGCCTTAAACATGGCAAAGTAGTAGCAACATCAATCTTAGAACATAGTGGATACTAGGGATCAAACCCATCAAAACTAACTCGATTACATGATAGATCTCATCCAACCCATCAGTGTCCAGCAAGCCTACGATGAGATTACTCACGAACGGTGAAGAGCATCATGGAATTGGCAATGAAGGATGGTTGGTGATGACGAAGGCATCAATACCCCCTCTGCGGAGCCCAGAACGGACTCCAGATCTGCCCTCCAGAGGAAGAACAGGTGGTGGCGGCGGCTCCGTATCGTAAAATGCGATGAACTCTTCTCTCCGATTTTCTTCTGGGCAAGAGAGACTAAATATAGCTGGAGTTGAAGGGGGCGGAGCCCCGAGGGCCTCACAAGCGTGCTAGGCGCGGCCGGGGGGCATCTCCTGGGCTTGTGGGCTCCTCGCTCCGTCCCTCCAGGTAATCCTTGCGCAGTATTTTTAATATATTCCACAAAAAATCCTCGTAAATTTCCAGGTCATTCCAAGAAGTTTTATTTTTGTGCAAAAACAACACCATGGCAATTCTGCTGAAAACAACGTCAGTACGGGTTAGTTCCATTCAAATCATGCAAATTAGAGTCCAAAACAAGGGCAAAAGAGTTTGGAAAAGTAGATACGATGGAGACGTATCAACTCCCCCAAGCTTAAAGTCTTGCTTGTCCTCAAGCAATTCAGTTGAGAAACTGAAAGAGGCAAAAGAAAAAACTTTTACAAACTCTGTTTAATCTTGTTGCCGTAATTATGTCTAACTCATATTCAGATTTTCAGCAAGATCATAAGCTAACCGCATAAGCAATGACATTTAGGTCTCATGGTAAACTCATATCAATGGCAAAATCAACTAGCGAGCAATAATAATAAGTTTCAAACGTCAACACTTCAATCAAAACAATCATGAAGCAATACGAACAGATGGTATCTCGCTAGCTCTTTCTGAGACCGCAAAACATAAATGCAGAGCACCTTCAAATACCAAGGGATGACTGAACATTGTAATTCATGGCAAAGAAGATCCTGTCACAGTCATACTCAATAACAATTAAAAGCAAAGCATAAAAATGACGGAGGTGCTCTCTAATTGGTGTCTTTTATAAGAAGAGCATGGCTCAACAGAAACGTAAATAGATATGCCCTTTGCAGAGGGAAGCATTGATTTACAGAGGTGCGAGAGCTCAAGCTTTTAAAACAGAGATGAATAATTTTGGGTGGCATGCTTTCATTGTCAACGCAATGACCAAGAGTTTTCACCATCTTCCATGCTAGACAAATTATAGGCGGTTCTCAAATAGAAAAGTAAAGTTTTGACTCCCCCACCACCGATCAATCACATTCCACGACTAGCCGAATCCTCGGGTGCCGTCCATACCAACAACAATCCAGGGGGAGTTTTGTTTGCAATTATCTTTTCGATTTGAGCATGGAACTGGGCATTCCAATTACCGGCCCCTTTCTCGTGAGTGATAGTGAATAAACACGTATCGAGGATAACACGCCTAGCATGGAAGATACTGACCGCCCCTTGTCACCACATGAGCGGTTCGGGCATGCAAAACAGATTATTTCTTGAAGATTTAGAGAGTGGCACATGCAAATTTACTTGGAACGGAAGGTAGATACCGCAAATAGGTAGGTATGGTGGACTTATATGGAACAACTTTGGGTTTATGGAAGTGGATGCACAAGCAGTATTCCCGCTTAGTACAAGTGAAGGCTAGCAAAAGACTGGGAAGCGACCAACTAGAGAGCGACAACAGTCATCAATATGCTTTGAAATTAACCAACATTGAGTGCAAGCATGAGTAGGACATAAATCACCATAAACATGAATATCATAGAGGCTATGTTGATTTTGTTTCAACTACATGCATGAACATGTGCCAAGTCAAGCCACTTGAATCATTCAAAGGAGGATACCATCCTATCATATTACATCATAATCATCTTGAAATTCATGTTGGCATCCAAGACAAACCATTATAAGCTCCTAGCTAATTAAGCATGGCATCAGAAACTATGATCTCTAAGTTGTCATTGCAAACATGTTTCTCTCATAACAAAGCTGAATTAGGAACTATGAGCTAGTCATATTTACAAAAACAAAATAGGTCGAGTTCATACCAGCTTTTCCAGGCTCGGTCACTTCATCATATATCATCATTATTGCCTTTCACTTGCACGACCGAATGATGTGAATAATAATGAGAGTGTTCGTGCATTGGACTAAGCTAGAATCTGCAAGCAAATCAGAGGAGAAGACAAAGTAATATGGCTCTTTGACAGATAAGCAGATATGCATGCGAGAGCCACTAAATATTGTAACCATGGTCTTCTACCTTGACCCAAAGAAAAAGAAAACTATTTACACGGGAAAGATCCCAACAAAGCAAAAGAAGAACGGGAAATCCTTTTGGGTTTTCTTTTTAAACACCACAAAGCAAGCCGGAAAGTAAACTAAATTTTTTATTTTTATTTTTGTTTTTCTCAAACTAGACAAACACACGAGAAGAAAGCGAGAAAAAGAAATAAACTAGCATGGATGATACAGTGGCAAGGTGTGAACACCGACTAATAAATTGAAATTGTGAGCATGAATATAAAGTCAGTGAGAAACACGTACTCCCCCAAGCTTAGGCTTTTGGCCTAATTTGGTCTACTCCCATGGGGGGGAATAACCATCTCCGGGGTACTCCGGAGTGTACTGAGGGTGACACTGCTGGGTGAGCTCCTCTAGCTCCCACTGATAAACTGGCGTCTCGTACTCGACTAGTAGCTCGGGTACAGGCGCCTGTGGTGGCGCTATGCCCCAATATGCGTAGATGTCCGAGGGCATAATAATGTACGTGCCTAGATGAAGATTGAACAAAGAAGGAGCAGGCAAACTAATAGTCTCACGAGTACCCTGGCTAAATACCAGGTTATAAATCATCCTCTTATTTATATCTTTGTCAAGAAAGTCATGGCGAACCATGCTATCATAATCTAGATATCTCTCAGCTCTTCTTCCTTGTGCACTCTAATAGGTATCTCAAAATGTCTAGCAAGACGGGTAGCATAGATACCTCCATAAACAACGCCTTTAGTACGGTTCGTGTTCAACCATTGAGCCACTATAGTGCCCAAGCTATAAGTTTTATCATTATAAAGGGCTTCGCGCAAAACCGCAAGATATGGGGAGCTAAGGACCCCAGCTTTCCCACAGCCAATCAAACATTTTCCCACGAATAATGAGAAGTACCGAAGCACGGGAAAATGTATGCTAGCAACTCTAGCGCAAGACACTCCTCTCTCCTCTCCTACAGCAATAGTATCAATGAAAGCCTTCAAGTCCCATGGACGAGGTTCATGAATATCCCCAACGTAAGGTAATTTGCAAACATTGCAAAAATCCTGAAGTGACATGCGCTGGGGGATATCATATAACTTGAACTCAACCGTAGGAGGATTCTTCCTTGGATAGAAATTAAAGCTTTGCACGAAAATATTAGTGAGGAGGAGGTATTGTGGACACTTATCTTCAACAAATGCGGTAAGGCCTGCGTTCTCCACCAAGTAATAAAAATCCTCATAAAGACCGGCGGCACGTAAGAACACATCGCTTGGCCACTCGCACGCTCGAACTTCTGCAACTCGGGGGACCGGATACTTGGGTTTCTTCTTGTCATTTTCATCTTCCTTGGGGTCACGGCTTGAAGAGCCTCTTAGGAACCTCCTCATCTGTTTCCTTTTTCTTTGTCTGAAAATTTCTGAAATTTTTAGTGACTCAAAGGAAAAGTGAACAAGGCTCAATGAAACTCATAGCAACTACTCCTACAAGTGCCTAGAGGCCATATCATGCATCAAAACTACTTGGGACCAACTAAAATTAACATGCAAAGCTCAAGAACAGGGTCACCAAGGCAGCAATAATACGCAACGAATAAAGCACGAGAGCAAAAACTAATTGGACCAATGGAGGAGTCACATACCAAGGAACAATTACCCCAAAATAGTTTGGTTAATGGGGCTTTCCACAAGGAGATCGAAAAACGCAGCAAGAAGAGCAAGAACACGGGTTTGAGCTGTGGAATGATTTTTTCTGGAGGTAGGAGAAGGAGATGGGAGCTGGAATAAGTGAAGGGGGCCACATGGGGCCCACAAGCATCGCAGGCGCGACCAGGGGGGGTGCCCACGCCTCCTGGGCTTGTGTCCCGCTGGTGCATCCCCGTGACTAGCTCTCTATCTCAGAATTTTTCAAAAATTCCAGAAAAAAGCATACTTGATTTTCAGGGCATTTGAAGAAATTTTATTTTCGGGACACTTTTCTAAGGGACGCAAAAAGCAGAAAACAGGAAAAACTAAAGCTAAATTTATCAAAAAAAATATTCTAAACAACCGAAAGTAAAAGTTCGAAACAAAGGGTTGTGACTCCTAGATTCATTCATCTCATGGTCATCAAAAGAAATCCGTCAATGAGGTTGATCAAGTCTCCTTAACAAACTTTTTTCGAATCGCATAAATCCGGAGAATTTTCGAATAGTCACTAGGTTACCTCAATGGGGATGTGCATATCCCCAACAAGCAAATCATACTTCATCTTAACAGTAGGTATAGGGCATTCAAAGCTCCCAATAAGAATCGATGAAGTTTTTTCAATAGCATTGATGCAATGTACTCAATATTGTTTCTTCCGAAAGTGCACCGTATGATTATTACCATTGACATGGAAAGTGACATTGCCTTTGTTGCAATCAATAACAGCCCCTGTAGTGTTTAAAAAGGGTCTTTCAAGGATGACCGCCATGGCATCATCCTCGGGAATATCCAGAATAACAAAGTCCGTTAAGATAGTAACGTTAGCAACCACAACAGGCACATCCTCACAAATACAGATAGGGAAAGCAGTTGATTTGTTGGCCATTTGCAAATACATTTCAGTGGGTGTCAACTTATCCAATTCAAGTCTATGATAAAGAGAGAGGGGCATAACACTAACATCGGCTCCAAGATCGCATAAAGCGGTTCTAACGTAGTTTCCTTTAATGGAGCAAGGTATAGTGGGCACTCCGGGATCACCTAGTTTCTTAGGAGTTCCACCCTTGAAGGTGTAGTTAGCGAGCATGGTGGAAATCTCAACCTCAGGTAACCTCCTTTTATTTGTCTCAATATCTTTCATGTACTTAGCATAAGGAGACATTTTGAGCATATCTGTCAAACGCATTTGCAGAAATACATGTCTAATCATTTCAACAAAGTGCTCAAAATCCTCATCATCCTTTTGCTTGGATGGTTTGGGAGGAAAGGGCATGGGTTTCTGAACCCATGGTTCTCTTTCTTTACCATGCTTCCTAGCAATGAAGTCGTTCTTATTGTATCTCCTATTCTTAGGTTGTAGGTTATAAAGATCAACTGGTTCAATCTCCACATCCTTATCATTGCTAGGTTGAGCATCATCATGAACACCACTATCGATATTATCACTAGGCTCATGTTCATCACCAGATTGTGTTTCGGCATCAGAAACAGAGACATTGTTTGGATTCTCGGGTGTAACAGCAACAGGGTTGCTAGCATGCAAGTTCCTGTCATCTTTCTTTTTCTTCCTAGGATGACTAGGTGCCTCGGTGCTAACTTCTTAAGAATCTTGTTCAATTCTCTTAGGATGACCCTCCGGATACAAAGGTTCCTGGGTCATTCTACCACCTCTAGTGATAACTCTAACAGACTTGTCATTCATCTCATTGAGCAAGTCATTTTGAGCCTTAAGTACTTATTCTACTTGAGTGGTGACCTTAGAGGCATGTTTACACAAAAGCTTAAGGTCATTGACATTTCTATCCACACAAGCACTTATATGGTCAATCATACGAGCATTTTGCCTCAATTGTTTGCTAACATAATCATTGAAACTTTGTTGTTTGGCAACAAAGTTATCAAATTCATCTAAGCATAAGCTAGCAGGTTTATCAAAAGGAATACCACTCTCATTGAATCTACGAAGAGAATTTACCTCTACTACCTATGTCGGGTTATCAAGACCATGTACTACTTCGATAGGTGGTAGATTCTTGACATCATGAGATTTAATGCCTTTATCTTGCATAGATTTCTTAGCTTCTTGCATATCTTCAGGACTGAGGAATAGGATGCCTCTTTTCTTCGGAGTTGGCTTCGGAGGTGGTTCGGGAATAGTCCAAGCATTCTCATTGCACAAGATATTATTCAATAGAATCTCAGCTTGTTCCACAATTCGTTCCATGAAAACACAACCAACACAACTATCTAGGTGGTCCCTAGAAGAATCGGTTAGTCCATTACATAAGATATCAAGTATTTCATTTTTCTCAAGAGGGTGATCAGGCAAAGCATTCAGTAAGTGGACAAGCCTCCCCAAGCTTGTGGGAGACTCTCTTCTTCAACTTGCACAAAGTTATATATATCCTGCAAGGCAGCTTGTTTCTTATGGGCAGGAAAATATTTCTCAGAGAAGTAGTAGATCATATCCTGGGGACTACGCACATAACCAGGAGCAAGAGAAGTGAACCAAGTCTTAGCATCACCCTTTAGTGAGAAAGGAAACAACTTAAGGATATAGTAGTGGTGGATCTTTTCCTCACTCGTGAATAGGGTGGCTATATCGTGCAGCTTAGTAAGATGTTCTACAACCGTTTCAGACTCATAACCATGAAAAGGATCAGATTCGACCAAAGTGATTGACTTAGGATCGACAGAGAATTCAAAATCCTTATCGGTCACAAAGATAGGCGAAGTAGCAAACTTAGGATCGTATTTCATTCTAGCGTTCAGAGATTTTTCTTTCCACTTGCGCAATAAATTCTCAAGATCATAGCTATCCTTACAAGCAAGAAAGTCCTGAGCTACCTCTCCCTCCATAACATAACCCTCACGTATATCAGGCAATTCATATATGGAGAGCTAGTTCTAACAGGTGAAACAACAAGTTCTACTTCAATAATTTTAGCAGTTTCAGAAGTATCATCACATTCAGCAGCAACTCTAGCAATTTGTGCATCATGGAATGCACCCAGTAGCAAAGCAGTAACAAGCAAAGCATCATCATAAGCATCATGGATAGCAGAAGTAGCATCATCAAGCATAGACGACACATCGGGATTTCTAGTAGGTGGTCGTGTCGCAAACTTACTCATAACTGAAGGTGAATCAAGTGCAGAGTTAGATGGCAGTTCCTTACCTGTCCTCGTAGTTGAGGGCAAGACTTTAGTATTTGGATCTCTCGAATTCCTCATAGTGATCAACAGACGTAAATCCCAAGTGACTGAGAGAATAGAGCTAGGCCTCCCCGGCAACGGCGCCAGAAAATAGTCTTGATAACCCACAAGTATAGGGGATCGCAACAGTTTTCGAGGGTAGAGTATTCAACCCAAATTTGTTGATTCGACACAAGGGGAAGCCAAAGAATATTCTCGAGTATTAGCAGTTGAGTTGTAAATTCAACCACACATGAAAGATTTAGTATCTGCAGCAAAGTTTCAGTAGCAAAGTAGTGTGATAGTAACAGTAGCAACAGTGACAGCAGTAGCGGTAACAGCAGCAGCACTGACAGCAGTAGCGGCAGTAGTGGCAAAGTAACGTAGCAAGGACCAGTAGGAAAAATTCTTAGGCATTGGATAGGTGATGGATAATTATGTCAGATAACATTCATCATGTGATAGTTATAATATAGGGTGATATGTAACTAGCTCCAGTTCGTCAATGTAATGTAGTCATGTATTCCGTATATAGTCATACATGCTTATGGAAAAGAACTTGCATGACATCTATTCTCCATCCCTCCCGTGGTAGCGGGGTCCTAATGGAAACTAAGGGATATTAAGGTTCTCCTTTTAATAGAGAACCGGAACAAAGCATTAGCACTTAGTGAATACATGAACTCCTCATACTATGGTCATCTCCGGGAGTGGTTCCGGCTATTGTCACTCCGGGGTTGCCGGGTCATAACACATACTAGGTGACTACAACTTGCAAGATAGGATCAAGAACACACATATATTGAAGAGAACATAATAGGTTCAGATCTGAAATCGTGGCACTCGGGCCCTAGTGACAAGCATTAAGCATAGCAAAGTAGTAGCAACATCAATCTCAGAACATAGTAGATACTAGGGATCAAACCCCATCAAAACTAACTCGATTACATGATAGATCTCATCCAACCCATCACCGTCCAGCAAGCCTACAATGAGATTACTCAGGAACGGTGAAGAGCATCATGGAATTGGCGATGAAGGATGGTTGGTGATGACGAAGGCGTCGATTCCCCCTCTCCGGAGCCCAGAACGGACTCCAGATCTGCCCTCCAGAGGAAGAACGGGTGGTGGTGGCGGCTCCGTATCGTAAAACGCGATGAACTCTTCTCTCCGATTTTTTTGGGCGAGAGAGACTAAATAGAGCTGGAGTTGGAGGCGGCGGAGCCCCGAGGGCCTCACAAGCCTGCCAGGCGCGGCCAGGGGGGCCCGCGCCTCCTGGGCTTGTGGGCTCCTTGCTCCGTCCCTCCAGGTAATTCTTGCGTCAATATTTTTTATATATTCCACAAAAAATCCTCGTAAATTTCCAGGCCATTCCGAGAACTTTTATTTCTGCGCAAAAACAACACCATGGCAATTTTGCTGAAAACAGCGTTAGTCCGGGTTAGTTCCATTCAAATCATGCAAATTAGAGTCCAAAACAAGGACAAAAGAGTTTGGAAAAGTAGATACGATGGAGACGTATCAAGGCGTCATCGTCATTACTCCTCCCCTAGAGGCATCATCGTCATCCCTAAACTCTGAGCAAACGACTCCGACTTCGCCGTATGAGATCGTTGACTCAACCAACATTGAAGAGGGCGCATGAAGCTGCATGAAGATCTATGCAAAAATCTCAACCACCTGCGGCCACCCGGCGCAACTCCGATTCTGACGGAGAACTCAGTAGAACAAACCAGGCATGGCTGGCGCCACGGGAGATTGGTGAACGGGTTACTCATCATAGTCGCCACAGGAGGCATATATACCGTCAAAACACGAGTGAGGAAAATGTCAACTGTTGTCGTGAGGGTCGCTCGTCCTCCTTTTCCTCGTGATAGACCTATTGACAGTGCACGGGGATAAGGAGACGAGTGACCATCATCGACGGTCGTAATATAGATAAGAGGGAGTGCCCATCATATACACCAACTGAGATAGGAGTTTTTCAAGGGAGACTCGACTGAATGAAAACAACCTGTGATGAATAGTGATCAATTTTTAATCTTTTAATTATGAACACAACAAATGGATGACATTGATAGGATCCCCGAGTGTGATGAGTGAACCGACGAGGGGGTATGTGGGACAAGCAACACTTGTACAACGATGGGAGCTTCTCCGTTACCGTTAATGAGGAGTACAAATATTTTATGCTATATAACTTCAATGTCATGTATTTCTTCTTAATTAAGCATGGCTTTTTTTTGTTTTAACGTGTAATCTTCATTTTTTATAATATCACTAGTGCATCCCATGCTATATAAGGCGGTATGTCTTAGAGAAACTCTCTTCGTTGATGTGAAAAAGATGGAGACGAAGAAATTTCACCTAAAGACAAAGCATGGTTTCACTTTTGAGGCTAAACACTATAATGGAGTATGTTGCACGTATTTCGGATTCGCACACGGAAAAAGATGGAAACAAAGAAATTTCACCTTACGACATATATTAGAATAAAGTGGATTATCAGCTATTATATGACATATATTAGATTAAAGTGGATGAATGCAAGTGATCAAGTTGAATTAGAGGATAATATGATGTTGTGATTGGCAACATCATATTTTACTCCAATTCAACTTGGTCTCTTGCATCCATCCACTTTAATCTAAATGTTGTTTCTTCCATATTTTTTATTGATGTTGTATATGAATATGTATAACGTGTGTAAATACAATATAAATAGAAAAATACAAGCGATTAGTAGTGGCGTAGGATACTCATACGTCTCCAACATATCTATAATTTTTGATGGTTCCATCCTATTATCTTGTTAACTTTGGATATTTGTATGCATAATTATGCTATTTTATATCTTTTTTGGGACTAACCTATTAACTCAGTGCCAAGTGCCAGTTCCTGTTTTTTTCCGTGTTTTTGACCCTTTTCAGAGAAGAACATTAAATAGAGTCCAAACGGAATAAAACCTTCGGAAAGATTTTTTCCGTAACAGAAGATACACAAGGAACTTGAGAACCAAGGCAAAGGACCCCGGGGGAGGCCACAAGCCCCCTAGCCGCTGCCGGGGGGGGGGCGCCTACCAGGCTTGTGGGCCCCCTCTGGCTCCTTTGCCCTACTTCTTCCGCATATAAATTCGCTAAAAATCCAAAACTGCGAGAGAGAGCCACGAAAATACTTTTCCACCGCCGCAAACTTATGTCTCCGCAAGATCCCATCTGGGAACCATTCTGGTGCCCTGCCGGAGGGGGGATTCGGACACGGAGGGCTTCTTCATCAACACCATTGCCTCTTCGATGATGCGTGAGTAGTTCACCACAGACCTCCGGGTCCATAGCTAGTAGCTAGATGGCTTCTTCTCTCTCTTGGATCTTCAATACAAAGTTCTCGATGATCTTCATGGAGATCTATCCGATGCAACCTTCTTCTGCGGTGTGTTTGTCGAGTTCCGATGAATTGTGGATTTATGATCTGATTATCTATGAATATTATTTGAGTCTCCTCTGATCTCCCATATGCATGATTTCGTATCCTTGTAATTCTCTTCGAGTTGTGGGTTTTATTTGGCCAACTTGATATATAATTCTTGCAATGGGAGTAGTGCTTGGTTTTGGGTTCATACCGTACGGTGTCCTCACCCAGTGATAGAAGGGGTAGCGAGGCACACATCATGTTGTTGCCATCAAGGGTAAAAAGATGGGGTTTATATCTATTGCATGAATTTATCCCTCTACATCATGTCATCTTGCTTAAGGCGTTACTCTGTTCGTTATGAACTCAATACACTAGATGCATGTTGGATAGCGGTCGATGTGTGGAGTAATAGTAGTAGATGCAGACAGTATCGGTCTACTTGTCTCGGACGTGATACCAATATGTATGATCATTGCCTTAGATATCATCATGACTTTGCGTGGTTCTATCAATTGCTCGACAGTAATTCGTTCACCCATCGTAATACTTGCTATCATGAGAGAAGCCTCTAGTGAACACTATGGCCCCCGGGTCTACTTCACATCATATTTTCAGCTCTACACTTTTACTTTGTTGCACTTTCCACCTTCAGATCTCACCTTGCAATTAATTGTGAAGGGATTGACAACCCCTTTATTGCGTTGGGTGCATGTTTGTTTGTTTTTGCGCAGGTACTTTGGTGACTTGTCTTGATACTCCTACTGGATTGATACCTTGGTTCTCAAACTGAGGGAAATACTTATTGCTACTGTGCTGCATCACCCTTTCCTCTTCAAGGGAAAAACCAACGCAAGCTCAAGAGGTAGCAAGAAGAACTTCTGGCGTCGTTGCCGGGGAGTATCAAGTTAAGAATAGTCTCCCCTCGACGTGTCAATTTCTGACGCCGGGGATTATTCTAAGTGAAGCTTATCCAAGTAACTATCGCAAACTCATCTCTTGCATTTACTTTTTTTGCCTTTTGCCTCTCGTTTTCCTCTCCCCCACTTATGAAAAAACAAAAATTTACAAAAATATTTGCCTTTTTCGTTCGCCCTTTTCTTTCGCTTGCTTTCTGATCGCTTGTGTGCTTGTCTGCTTGCTGAAGTCACCATGACTGAAAACACCAAATTGTGTGACTTCTCGAATACTAATAATAATGATTTTATTAGTACTCCAATTGCTCCCGCCACTAGTGCGGAATCATATGAAATCAATGCTGCTTTGCTGAGTCTTGTAATAAAATAACAATTTTCTGGCCTTCCCAGTGAAGATGCAGCATCCCATCTTAATACCTTCATTGAGTTATGCGATATGCAAAAGAAGAAAGATGTGGATAATTATGTGATTAAATTGAATCTATTTCCGTTCTCATTACGAGATCGAGCAAAAACTTGGTTTTCATCTTTACCCAAAAATAGCATTGATTCTTGGAACAAGTGTAAAGATGCTTATATATCCAAATATTTTCCACCGGCTAAGATTATCTCTCTCTGTAATGATATCATGAATTTTAAGCAACTAGATCATGAACATGTTGCACAATCTTGGGAGAGAATGAAATTGATGATTAGAAATTGTCCCGCTCATGGCTTTAGTCTTTGGATGATTATACAAATCTTCTATGCTGGTTTGAATTTTGCTTCTAGAAATATCTTGGATTCCGCCTCCGATGGAACTTTCATGGAAATCACATTAGGAGAAGCCACAAAACTCCTAGACAATATCATGAGAAACTATTCTCAATGGCACACTGAGAGGTCACCTACTAGTAAAAAAGTGCATGCTATAGAAGAAATTAACTCTTTGAGGGCTAAGATGGATGAGTTTATGAAATTGTTTGCTAGTAAAGGTGCTCCTCTAGATCCAAATGATATGGCTTTGTCTTCCTTGATTGAGAATAACAATGAGAGCTTGGATGTTAATTTTGTTGGTAGGAATAATTTTGGCAACAACAATGCTTATAGAGGTAACTTTATTCCTAGGCCTTTTCCTAGTAATCCCTCTAATAACTTTGGCAATTCCTACAAAAATGCTCATGGAAATTACAATAAATTACCCTCTGATCTTGAGAGTAATATTAAAGAGTTTATCAACTCGCAAAAGATTTTCAATGTGTCCATAGAAGAAAAACTGCTCAAAATTGATGACTTGGCTAGGACCGTTGATAGAATGTCTCTTGATATTGATGCTTTGAAATTGAGATGTACTCCTCCCAAGATTAATATGGATGAAACTTTAAAAGCTATGCGCGTTTCCATGAATGAGAGTAAAGAAAGAACCGCCCAAATTCGTGCTAGACATGAATGGCTTAAAAAGGCGTGTTCTCGTGATGAGAATCACGAAGATCTTAAAGTGCTCGGTGTGACTCCCATTGAATCCTTGTTTTCTAATGTCAAACCTAATGATTATGGGGCTGGATATGAATCCACTTTGGTTGAAAAACGCCCCAATGATTCGGAGTCTATCTACCTTGATGCTAAAACCATTGAAAGTGGAGTAGAGGATATCAAAACTTTGAGTAGTGATGAAATTACTACTTTGGATTTCAATGAATTCAATTATGATAGTTGCTCTTTGATTGAATGTATTTCCTTGATGCAATCCATGTTAAACTCTTCACATGCTTATAGCCAAAATAAAGCCTTTACCGATCATATCGTTGGTGCTATGATGAAATCTCTTGAAGAGAAACTTGAGTTGGAAGTATCTATTCCTAGAAAACTTCATGATGAGTGGGAACCTACTATCAAAATCAAGATTAAAAACTATGAATGCAATGCTTTGTGTGATTTGGGTGCTAGTGTTTCCGCTATTCCAAAGTCTTTATGTGATGTTCTAGGCTTCAATGAGATTGATGGGTGCTCTCTTAATTTGCATCTTGCGGATTCTACTGCTAAGAAACCCATGGAAACAATCAATGATGTTCTTATTATTTCAAATAGGAACTATGTACCCATGGATTTCATTGTGCTTGATATCGATTGCAATCCGACATGTTCCATCATTCTTGGTAGACCTTTCCTTAGGACTATTGGTGGTATCATCAATATGAAGGAAGGGAATATTAGATTTCAATTTCCATTAAAGAAGGGCATGGGAAATTTTCCTAGAAAGAAAATTAGATTGCCTTATGAATCCATGATGAGGGCTACTTATGGTTTGAGCACCAAAGACGATGATACTTGATTCTATCGCCTTATGCCTAGCTAAGGGCGTTAAACAATAACGCTTGTTGTGAGGCAACCCAATGAATTTATCTTTGCTTTTTTGCTTTCTGTTTTGTTGTGTCCACACCATCATAATTCTGTTATGATTGTGTTTTTTGTGTTTCTTTTTGTGTTTGAGCCAAGTAAAACCTTTATGACTAGTTTTGGTGATGGTTGTTTGATTGTGCTGAAATAGACAGAAACTTTGCACTCACAAAATTATTTTTCATTCCTATCCAGAAAGAGCTTTTGAGTTGATTCTTTTTTAGGCTGGTTGATATGCCAATTTCCCTAATTTTCGTAATGTTTCAGAATTTTTGAGATACCAGAAGTATACGAAGTATACATATTGCTAGAGACTGGTCTATTTTTGACAGTTTCTGTTTTTGTTGTGTTGATTGCTTATTTTGATGAAACTAGTGGATAGTATCGGGGGGGGGGGGGGACTAGCTATGGAAAAGTGAGAATACAGTAATCTAATATCAATCTAAATAGAAATCAAGTTTGCTACAACACCTAAAGAGGTGGTGGTTTGTTTTCTTATGCTAATGATATCACGAGTTTCTGCTTAAGTTTTGTGTTGTGAAATTTTCAAGTTTTGGGTGATGTTCTCATGGACAATGGGATAAAGAGTTTAAAGAGCTCAAGCTTGGGGATGCCAAAGTCATCCCAAGCCAAATTCAAGGACACCAAAAAGCCTAAGCTTGGGGATGCCCCGGGAAGGCATCCCCTCTTTCGTCTTCAATTCATCGGTAACGTTACTTGGAGCTATATTTTTATTCACCACATGATATGTGTTTTGCTTGGAGCGTCCTGTATTATAGGAGTCTTTTCTTTTTGTTGTGTCACAATCATCCTTGCTGCACACCTTTTGAGATGGACATTTACTCATCATGATTTTGCTAGAATACTCATTGAGCTTCACTTATATCTTTTGAGTTAGGCAATTTAGCTCGCATTTGCTTCACTTATATCTTTTGAGATAGATAACTTTGCTCTAGTGCTTCACTTAGATCTTTTTAGAGCACGGCGGTGTCATATTTTGGAGAAATAAAAACTCTCGATCTTCACTTATATCTTTTTGAGAGTGCTCTCTCTGAGTAACTTGGTAGTTGGCGTGTGCCATGAAAGAGTCCTAAAGTTGATAGGCATCCAAAGAGGATATAATAAAAACATCCATGTTCATGTGCATTGATTAGTAAAGAGAAGTTTGATTCCTCTCAATTAGTTTTGACATATGGATATGGTAATATTAGATTTATGTTAGTAGGGTGTTGAGAATCTAGAAATACTTGTGTTAAGGTTAGTGATTCCCCTAGCATGCATGTATGGTGAACCGCTATGTTAGGAAGTCGGAGCATAATTGATTTATTGATTGTCATCCTTTGTGTTGCGGTCGGGATCACGCGATGGTTAACACCTACCAACCCTTCCTCTAGGAGTATGCGTTTAGCACTTTGTTTTGATTACTAATAAAACTTTCGCAATAAGTATATGAGTTCTTCATGACTAATGTGAGTCCATGGTATAGATGCACTTTCACCTTCCACCATTGCTAGCCTCTCTAGTGCCGCGCAACTTTCGCCGGTGCACAAACCCACCATATACCTTTCCTCAAAACAGCCACCATACTTACCTATTATGGCATTTTCATAGCCATTCCGAGATATATTGCCATGCAACTCCCACCGTTCCGTCTCATGACTTGTGCCGTCACTTTCATATTCCCATTGCATGATCGTAAGATAGCTAGCGTGATGTTTCAACGTCATACGCTAAGCTAGATCGTTGCACATCCCGGTACACTACCGGAGGCATTTCCTATAGAGTCATCATTGCTCTAAGTGTTGAGTTGTAAGTAAATAAAAGTGTGATGATCATCACTATTAGAGCATTGTCCCATGTGAGGAAATAAAAAAAGAGGCCAAAGATGCCCACCAAAAAAATGTGAAAAGAGACCGAAGAGCCCAAACAAAAAAAAGAGAGAGAAAAAGAGAGAAGGGACAATGCTACTATCTTTTTCCACACTTGTGCTTCATGATAGGACCATGCTTTTTATGATTGAGAGTCTCTTGTTTTGACACTTCCATATACTAGTGGGAATTTTCATTATATAACTTGGCTTGTATATTCCAATGATGGGCTTCCTCAAAATTGCCATAGGTCTTCATGAGCAAGCAAGTTGGGTGCACACCCACAAGTTCTCCTTTTGAGCTTTCACACACTTATAGCTCTAAGTGCATCCGTTGCATGGTAATCCCTACTCATTCACATTGATATCTATTGATGGGCATCTCCATAGCCCGTTGATATGCCGAGTCAATGTGGCCATCTCCTCCTTTTTGCCTCACAACCTCCACCACACTCTATTCCACCTATAGTGCTATATCCATGGCTCACGCTCATGTATTGTGTGAGAGTTGAAAAGGTTTGAGAAAGTAAGAATGTGAAAACAATTACTTGGCCAATACCGGGGTTGTGCATGATTTAAATTCGTTGTGTGGGGATGAAGGAGCATAGCCAGACTATATGATTTTGTAGGGATAACTTTCTTTGGCCTTGTTATTTCAAAAGTTCATGATTACCTTGCTAGTTTGCTTGAAGTATTATTGTTTTCATATCAATAGCAAACTATTATTTTGAATCTTACGGATCTGAACATTCATGTCACAAGAAAGAAGGTACAAAGGACAAATATGTTAGCTAGCATTCCACATCAAAAATTCAGTCTTTATCACTTCCCTACTCGAGGACGAGCACGAGTTAAGGTTGGGGATGCTTGATACGTCTCCAACGTATCTATAATTTTTGATGGTTCCATGCTATTATCTTGTCAACTTTGGATGTTTTGTATGCATGATTATGTTATTTTATATCTTTTTTGGGACTAACCTATTAACTCAGCGCCAAGTGTCAGTTCCTGTTTTTTCCGTGTTTTTGACCCTTTTCAGAGAAGAATATTAAACAGAGTCCAAACGGAATAAAACTTTCAGAAGATTTTTTCCGTAACAGAAGATACGCACAGAACTTGAGAACCAAGGCAAAGGATCCCACGGGAGGCCACAAGCCCCTAGCCGCGGCCTCGGCGGCGCGCCTACCAGGCTTGTGGGCCCCCCGTGGCTCATTTGCCCTACTTCTTCTGCCAATAATTCCCTAAAAATCCAAAACTGCCAGAGAGAGCCACAAAAATACTTTTCCGCCGCGGCAAGCTTCTGTCTCCGCAAGATCCCATCTCGGGACCGTTCTGGTGCCTTGCCGGAGGGGGGATTCGGACACAGAGGGCTTCATCATCAACACCATTGCCTCTCCGATGATGCGTGAGTAGTTCACCACAGACCTTCGGGTCCATAGTTAGTAGCTAGATGGCTTCTTCTCTCTCTTGCATCTTCAATACAAAGTTCTCCATGATCTTCATGGAGATCTATCCGATGTAACCTTCTTTTGCGGTGTCTTTGTCGAGATTCGATGAATAGTGGATTTATGATCAGATTATCTATGAATATTATTTGAGTCTCCTGTGATCTCTCATATGCATGATTTCGTATCCCTGTAATTCTCTTCGAGTTGTGGGTTTCGTTTGGCCAACTTGATGTATAATTCTTGCAATGGGAGAAGTGCTTGGTTTTGGGTTCATACCGTGCGGTGTCCTCACCCAGTGACAGAAGGGATAGCGAGGCACGCATCGTGTTGTTGCCATCAAGGGTAAAAGATGGGGTTTATATATATTGCATGAATTTATCCCTCTACATCATGTCATCTTGCTTAAGGCGTTACTCTGTTCGTTATGAACTCAATACACTAGATGCATGCTGGATAGCAGTCGATGTGTGGAGTAATAGTAGTAGATGCACACAGTATCGGTCTACTTGTCTCGGACGTGATACCTATATGTAGGATCATTGCCTTAGATATCATCATGTCTTTGCGCGGTTCTATCAATTGCTCGACAGTAATTCGTTCACCCACCGTAATACTTGCTATCATGAGAGAAGCCTCTAGTGAACACTATGGCCCCGGGGTCTACTTCACATCATATTTTCAGCTCTACACTTTTACTTTGTTGCACTTTCCACCTTCAGATCTCACCTTGCAATTAATTGTGAAGGGATTGACAACCCCTTTATAGCGTTGGGTGCAAGTTTGTTTGTTTTTGCGCAGGTACTTTGGTGACTTGTCTTGATACTCCTACTGGATTGATACCTTGGTTCTCAAACTGAGAGAAATACTTACTGCTACTGTGCTGCATCACCCTTTCCTCTTTAAGGGAAAAACCAACGCAAGATCAAGAGGTAGCAGATACAGACCCGCACCGCTAGTAGTTAACAGTAGCGCTGGTAAAAACCACGCTACTAATACATTATTTATCACTAGCGCTGGCCGAATCCACGCTACTGCTAACTGTTAGATGTAGCACCCAAGAAGTAGCATGGGCCCCACGCTACTGATACGGAAAAAACCCGTGTTACTACTAGGCTTTTCCCTGGTAGTATTCCTTGAATATTATTTGGGGTGACTTGGGCATCCCCAAGTTTAAGGTCTTGCCACTTCCCATTCCTTCATCCATCGCTGTCTCTCCCAAAACATGATAATTTCAGCACAAAAAACTCAACAAAAACCTCGTGAGATCTATTAGTATAATGAACATATCATAACCTTTAGGTATTGATATAAACTCATTCATATTTTTTCATTGCATAATGTCTACTATATTCTAATTTCGCTGTAACTTGTACGCCCCCCATATAATCCATAGCATCATCAAGGCAAGCAAACTATGCAAGCAAAAAATAGAATTTGTCTAAAACATAGCACTCGGTTATGATTTGTACTAAAACCATACTTCTAGAACTTAGAAAATTCAAAAACATTATGACAACCTGATTTTTTTAATAAAAATAATGTTTACAAAATTTAGATCAAAAATACATTCCAGTAAAATCACACACAATAAATACTGGATGCAAAAGTTTTGTTTTTGCACAAGATCAATTATACTATCATCCAAATCATCCTAAAGGCTTTACTTGGCATAAATACTAATTAAAATGTAAAACACAATCATTCCCGTAGCAATAATTATATCATCACATAAAAACAGAAAGTAAAAAACAAAAAATTAAGATAACTATTGTGTTGCCTACCAACAAGCGCTATTGTTTTATGCCCCTAGATAGGCGTAATGAATAGTATCAAGTATTTCGGTCCTTCATATTCATTCCATAAGTGGCCTTTATAATAGATTCATAAGGTGGTCTAATTCTCTTTCTAGGGAAGTGTTCCATCCTGTTCTTTGGTGGGACTTGGAATCATATGTTTCCTTCCTTCATATCAATAATAGCACCAATAGTTCATAGAAAAGGTCTACCAAATATTATAGGACAAGATAGATAACATTCAATATCCAACACAATAAAATTCACGGGCACATAATTCCTTTTAGCAAGTATAAGCACGTCATTTATTCTACCCAATGGTTACTTAATGGTGGAATCCGCTCGCTGCAAGTTTAGGGAATATTCATTCATATCGGTGAGACCTAGCACATCACGTAAGGCTTTTGATATAGTAGGAACGCTAGCACGAAGGTCCCACAAAGCATTGCATTCAACATCCTTAACTTTAATTTTAATAGTAGGTTCTCATTGATCACGTAACTTTCTAGGTATTGACACTTCTAAATCAGGCTTTTCTTCATGAGCCTTTATGATAGATTCCAAAATATGTTGAATAAAGCTTTATTTTGTTCATAGGCAATGGGTGAATTTATCATGGATTGCAACAAGGAAATATATTCAACCAAACAACACATATCATAATTAAAGTCCTTGTAATCCAAATTAGTGGGCATATCAATGATACTTCTCCAACGTATCTATGATTTTTGATTCTTTCATGCTATTACATTATTAATATTGGATACATTATATGCAATAATATGCTGTTTTATATTATTTTTTGGGACTAACCTATTAACCTAGTGCCCAGTGTCAGTTCTTGTTTTGTTGTGTGTTTTTGACTTTTGAAGAAAATCAATACCAAACAGAGTCCAAACAAGACGAAATATTTGGGAATTTTTTTGAAGATTTTGGACCCACGAAGCTTTGGGAGGAGACCACAAGTCGCACGAGGAGGCGACAAGCCTGCAGGGCACGCCCAACGAGATTGTGGCCCCCTCGCGAAGTCCCTAACTAAATTCCAGCTTTATAAATTAAAAAATATTCAAAAAAAAATCATAGAGCCACTAGAAACACTTCTTCCGCCATGGCAAATCTATTTTCCGCTGTGATCTCATCTGGAGACCTTTTCCGATGTCGTGCCGGAGGAGGAATTGATCACAGAGGTCCTCTACATCAACCTTCTTGCCTCCATGAAGATGTGTGAGTAGTTCATCACAAACCTACGGGTCCATAGCTAGTACATATATGTCTTTTTCTATCTCTATGATCTTCAATACAATGTTTGTCGCGATTCTCGTGGTGATCTATCTGATGTAATCCTCTTTTGCGGTGTGTTTGTTGGGATCCAATGAATTATGGGGTTATGATCAGATTTCTTATTGAAAGCAATTGAGTCTTCTCTGAATTCTATTATGATGACTAGTATAGCTTTGTATTTCTCTCCGATCTATCTGTTGGGTTTGGCCAACTAGATTAATTTATCTTTAGTGGGAGTAGTGTGTTGTAGTGGGTTTAATCTTGCAGTACACTATATTCGAGTGATAGAAGGGAACAAGACACATATTTCTATCATTTCCACTAAGGATAAAATGACGAGGTGTGAACATATTGCGTGTCATACTTTGTCTACATCATGTCATCTTGCCTCAAGCATTACGTTGTTTGTCATGAACTTAATACCTAGAGAGGAAAGCATAGAAGCGCTCTCGAAGTGGAGTAATAGTCGTAGATGCGTAAAGGAGTCAGTCTATTAGTGTATGGATGTGATGGCTGTATACACACAATCATTCCTATGAATAACATGTCATAACTATGCATTGTTTTGTCGATTACCAAACAATAATTTGTTTACCCACCCTCTGCTCTGCTCGAGAGAAAAGTCTTTAGTGAAAACTATGGCCTCCGAGTCTACTTAATCTTATTACTAAAAACCAAAAATACCTTGTTGCACTTTCATTGTTATATATATATATATATATATATTGTTGGGGAACGTCGCACGGGAAACAAAAAATTTCCTACGCGCACGAAGACCTATCATGGTGATGTCCATCTACGAGAGGGGATGAGTGATCTACGTACCCTTGTAGACCGTATAGTAGAAGCGTTAGTGAACGCGGTTGATGTAGTGGAACGTCCTCACGTCCCTCGATCCACCCCGCGAACTATCCCGCGATCAGTCCCACGATCTAGTGCCAAACGGACGGCACCTCCGCGTTCAGCACACGTACAGCTCGACGATGATCTCGGCCTTCTTGATCCAGCAAGAGAGACGGAGAGGTAGAAGAGTTCTCCGGCAGCGTGACGACGCTCCGGAGGTTGGTGATGATCTCGTCTCAGCAGGGCTCCGCCCGAGCTCCGCAGAAACACGATCTAGAGGAAAAACCGTGGAGGTATGTGGTCATGCTGCCGTGGAAAAGTCGTCTCAAATCAGCCCTAAAACCTCCGAGTATATAGGTGGGAGAGGGGGACCTTGCCTTGGGGCTCAAGGAGCCCCAAGGGGGTCGGCCGAGCCAAAGGGGGTAAGGACTCCCCCCCAAACCGAGTCCTACTTGGTTTGGTGGGTGGAGTCCTTCTTTCCTTTCCCACCTCCTCCTTTTTTTTCTCTTTGATTTTTCTTCCAATGCGCATAGGGCCCTTTTGGGCTGTCCCACCAGCCCACTAAGGGCTGGTGCGCCACCCTTAAGGCGTATGGGCTTCCCCGGGGTGGGTTGCCCCCCCCCCCTCCCCGGTGAATTCCCGGAACCCATTCATCATTCCCGGTAACTCCGAAAACCTTCCGGTAATCAAATGAGGTCATCGTATATATCAATCTTCGTTTCCGGACCATTCCGGAAACCCTCGTGACGTCCGTGATCTCATCCGGGACTCCGAACAACATTCGGTAACCAACCATATAACTCAAATACGCATAAAACAACGTCGAACCTTAAGTGTGCAGACCCTGCGGGTTCGAGAACTATGTAGACATGACCGAGAGAATCCTCGGTCAATATCCAATAGCGGGACCTGGATGCCCATATTGGATCCTACATATTCTACGAAAATCTTATCGTTTGAACCTCAGTGCCAAGGATTCATATAATCCCGTATGTCATTCCCTTTGTCCTTTGGTATGTTACTTGTCCGAGATTCGATCGTCAGTATCCGCATACCTATTTCAATCTCGTTTACCGGCAAGTCTCTTTACTCGTTCCGTAATACAAGATCCCGCAACTTACACTAAGTTACATTGCTTGCAAGGCTTGTGTGTGATGTTGTATTACCGAGTGGGCCCCGAGATACCTCTCCGTCACACGGAGTGACAAATCTCAGTCTTGATCCATACTAACTCAACGAACACGTTCGGAGATACCTGTAGAGCATCTTTATAGTCACCCAGTTACGTTGCGAAGTTTGATACACACAAAGTATTCCTCCGGTGTTAGTGAGTTATATGATCTCATGGTCATAGGAACAAATACTTGACACGCAAAAAACAGTAGCAACAAAATGACACGATCAACATGCTACGTCTATTAGTTTGGGTCTAGTCCATCACGTGATTCTCCTAATGACGTGATCCAGTTATCAAGCAACAACACCTTGTTCATAATCAGAAGACACTGACTATCTTTGATCAACTCGCTAGCCAACTAGAGGCTTGCTAGGAACAGTGTTTTGTCTATGTATCCACACATGTAAATGAGTCTTCATCCAATACAATTATAGCATGGATAATAAACGATTATCTTGATGCAGGAATTATAATAATAACTATATTTATTATTGCCTCTAGGGCATAATTCCAACATATATATATATATATATATATATATATATTCTTTATTATTATTTACGTTTATCATATTTAATCCTTGCAAGTAACGAGTTTAAGGGGCTTCACAACCCTCTTGATCGCGTTGGGTGCAAGTGTTTGATTTTGTGTGTGTTGGTTCGGACAACGAGAGTTTGCTTGATTCTCCTATTTGTGTGATAACGTTGGTTCTCACTGAGGGAAATACTTAACGCTACTATATTTCTTCACCGTTTCTCTTCGCCGAGAAACTGAACGTAGGTCACAAGTAGCTGAATGAATTTCTCGAGTCGTTGACGGGGAGACATCATCAAATTCTCATCAGGTTCCTTCACACAAATCGACATTCATTTGTTCTACTTTTTATTGGCTTTCTTAAAAATATCAAAAACACCAAAAAAATTATCTTTGTTTGTTTATTTGTTTTGTTTCAAGTTGTTGTCATGTCTGAATTTCAGAAAGTCAGTGTTGAGAATACTAGTGAAGATAGTGATTCTAATGAGGAAAAACCTTAAAAACTTGGAGTGTGCGGGAGTCATAATGCAATTTGTTCATACACACCCTTTTCTGCAAAAGATGTTGTTTGAAACAAGGCGTATGACGACAAGTTGGAGCAACCGCCCCGCCAGTCCATGCCAGTACCAGCTTGGAGCGGGCGTGGGCACACTTCGACCCCATAAAGGCGAAAAAACTGCAAGCGTCACCGTTGTCGGATTTTTTCACTCTTTTGATCCTTGGAATGAAAGTATTTCACGGAATGAACTCCGACTGAAACTATTTCACGATCTGACCTTTTTTAAAACGCCAGAGCCCGTGGCGTTGCAGACGCACATAGAAACGTCAGTCTACCGTGGCGTTGCTGCCCTACAGTGATACGCCTGTCTACTGTGACATTTTTTATTTTCTGCAACGCCAGTCTACCGTGGCGTTGCAGACCCACTGTGAAACGCCCCCAGTGCTGGTGTTGCTGCCCTACAGTGACACGCCTGTCTACCGTGACGTTTTTTCTTTCTTGCAACGCCAGTCTGATGTGGCGTTGCAGGCCGATTGTGAAACGCCAACAGTCCTGGCGTTGCAGACCCACTATGGAACGCAGCGACGACATCCAGCCAACCCACGGCATGCTGCCAGCAACATGTGTACTGCTGAAACGCCATGGACCATGGCGTTTCACTCGTGGCCTGCAACGCCACATAAGTCTGGCGTTTGAGTGGGTCTGCAACGCCACATTAGACTGGTGTTTCTATGTGCGTCTGCAACGCCACATTAGAGTGACGTTTCTATGTGCGTCTGCAATGCCACGGTCTCTGACGTTTCAAAAAAGGTCAGATCGTGAAATAGTTTCAGTCAGAGTTCATTCCGTGAAATACTTTCATCCTAGGGGTCAAAATCGTGAAAAAAAATCCACCGTTGTCGATGTTCTGACAGTTCAGGAGGACCAACGCTACAACCTCCAGCTCCTCGACGAGTACTGGCTCGCAGAGGTGCAAATCTTCGATGAGCATGCAAACTACGATGTTGTTTCGACCATGGTCACGGTGCATCTATGCTTCCTAGATGAGCAGCGAACGATGTGCTAGTCCATGAACGGCGCCCGCGTGATCCATTGCGAGTGATGGTGGATGTGCATCCTGCGGCAGGAGAGGGATGCCATGTTTGCGGAGATCGATGCTGAGGTGGCCGAAGAGGAAGCATTGACGATCGCCACTACGATTCGCGGCCCGCCGCCACGACCTCAAGGTCGGCCCGTCCATGTCTGATGTCGTCGACATGGCCGACTCTCGTGAGGAAGAGTAGCAAATAGGCCGCCACCAAAATTCGGGTTCGAGGAAGGCCACTCTATTCTCCCCATCCCGTTGTTGCATTGTCGGTGAGCTTGCAGCATGTGGGACATAAACTGCGTCATGGCCGGCGATCATTTAAACTAGGTTAGCAAGGTCCAGTTCGCTTTTGTTTACTTAAAATATGCCAAAAATATAATGATTGTTCCGGTTCAAATGAAATCATCCTGTTTGCTTGCAATTCATTTCATTTGTTCAAGTTCGCTTTGTAACATATGCACGCATGATTGAATGGCCGACGTATGGCGAGAATGTAATGAATTTGGTTTGGTTTAAATAAAAATCATTCTTGTTGCATGAAATCCATTTCACTTGTTCAAATCCGTTTTGAAATGTATGCGGGTATGATTAATTGGCCGACTCTAGTATTGATGTCCGCAGACTGATCCGGACGAAAAAAATACAGTTGTGTGTCTTTAGGGTCCGCACGAGAGATGCCCTTAGTTTGTTTCTATTCTTAGTTGAAAGGCTTTAGCTGGTAGCTTATGACTCGGCATAATTCAGGCTCGTGGGATGCCACGCCCAATTGCTGGATCGTAGCGAGTTATCGGTTTTGTGTTATGCGACTGATGAATAAGCTAAAAGAAAGAAAAGAAGCAGGTTTTAAGCGTCGCAAAAACCTCTCTCCGTGAATTTGTTTCTATTCCCTATTTCCTTCAACCTCGTGTGCTTGTGTCGAGTTCTTCAGAGAGAAAATTCAGAGAAAGAGATAGTAGATCACTGCCGAAAACCAACAACATTCTTTTTTCTCCCAACAATTACCAGATGTTCCGATATAAGTGGTCATTATTATTACCATATACGAGAAATAGCTGCTACTCCAGCATGGCACCGAACGCCGGCCAGCCACCGTCAGACACCCCGACGATCCCTGGGCGTCGCGGACAAGCCAGAGCCAGCCTATCCCGCAACTCACGGACTCGACAGGGCACGATCTCACCTCAGCTCGTCGTACCTACGCTTGTCACCTCGTGTTTGTTTTACTCGATCGTGGCCTACTTACTCGCGCCTAAGACCAGCAGAAGCTACGCATTAGCCCGGTACGTACGTACGCCATTGGCCTAGCTAAGCTAAGCCCGTCGTCTAGCCCCGAGAATGACGTAGTGGATCTCGTTCTGATCGGTCGCTCGAGTTTGTCCTGTTGCAGAGCAGTAGATCCTTCAAGTTCAACGCATACAGTGCTTTTTCCGCCCTCAACTGAATGCGTGTTTCATCGGCATTAAATTTTAATTTTACTCACGGTACTGTTGCAGACGATCGATCGAGTAATCACCCGCCGTACGGCGTCGCTGTTTCTCTTCCATGCATGCATGCATGGGGTGGCTGGATCCACTACAGGCAATAAACTCGTCCCAGTTCGATCCGGCCTGGCCTGGCCTGGCCTGGGCTGCACGGACTTCAGCAGCAGCTAGTGCCTGTGTCGGGACCAGACACGACTGTGGCCGGGATGAAACCCAGGATCGCCCCTGTTACAGGGAACAACGTGGCCACCTGTCTTTTCCACGGGAACCGGGAAAAATCCCCGTGATCCCATATCTACTGACCTTTTCAAGTTTAGCTACTTGTAAGTGGTCTAAAAATAATATTCGGGTCTGTCGATTTCACGTGAAAGAAGCGGCCACCGGAGTGAAGGAAAAGGAGCAGCTGCCGGAGAAGCCTCTTGGCAGACGATCCAGTTATCTAGGGGCTACGGAGTCTACGGAAGAGTATGGAGGTTCGTTGGTGTTAGAGCATAAAAAATGCTAAACATACGACAACTTCGACGGATTTTTACGGGACAGCAAATGTGGCGCCATCTAATTTGACCCCCCTAATTTTCACTGGTGGGGCTGTGCTCTTTAATTAAATCCGAACCAATCGTCCTTATTGAGCCTGTAAATCACCTGTAAAACGCCCGTATGTCTAACATTAATTGTTAGAGTATCTATAGCCGTGATAGTAAATCTGGGCACTCAACCGGACATGTAACACGCCCGCGGATAGTGACTAATCACAATATTTTTTTTCCATAACTGCACACCTTAATTAATTAATCTTAAATTCATACAAAACACATACAACATATGTTAACTATGCAACCCAAATCATTCGGGTACTACATTTGGACATTGTCATCGGATTATCAAATATTAAAATGTTCTATCTACATATAACTATGAAGAACATCATCCACAGCTATCCTTCTCCTTCTCGGTGCCATTTTCATTTTCCTCACGGAAATAATGCACATAAATGCAAAATAGATCGAAACCGGATCTGCTCGTCGTGAGAGCTATCCGACTCGTCGTTGTCCTCCTTCTTCTTTTTGGGCGGCAGTCCGGCCATTGCACGCACCACCTGGGCTCTTAGGGCGAGGGTGCCCGTGTTCCTCTGCTGTCGCTTCTTCAGGATGCGAGCACAGATGACTTCCTTCCTTGTGGCACCATGCACCACCGTATCCACCGCCGTCGCCATGTCGGCAGCGAGGCGAGCCTCGACCAGCCTAATCCCCTCTTCCCACGCCAGGCACACCAGTCCCTGTAGGACTCATCCTCCGACGGGCCGAAGATGGGAAGACTACCGGGCCTCGATGATCCAGCCCTGGCGGATGCGAGCGCCCGTTGTGTCGACACAATGGATGCATGCTGGACATATCCCCGTCGATTAGGCGTAGTCCTCCCGGAGGGAAATGCGAATGGACATAGCCTCCTCCAATCCGCACAGGACGATACCACGGTCGACAGATCTGAACTGATCGAAATCAGATCCGCTGACTGCTATGCTGGAGAAGGTCGGAGTTCTTTGATCGGAAGCTTAGAGTGGAGTGGACTAGAGGGAGGAGCGTGGAGTGGCTAGAATTTTATCCACCAAACGGTTGAGGACGAATATATATGGGACCGGATGGGCGAATGTGAGGCGAATCGATGTAATGGACGCGCTAGTCGCGTCCGGGCCATCCCATATCCGCCCGAGTTTGGCTGGATATTGGGGTGTTGGTAATGCCGGGTGTCGGTGGCCGGTTCGAGCCGCTCATTTGGGTCGCTTGTTTTTGATCGGTGAGTAATTAGGTCGTCCGTTCAGATTTTTGAGTATGATTAGGACGTTCGATAGTGGATGCTCTTAAAGTGATGGCCGGAGCATAGCCAGCACAGCAGCGGAAAGTGTTTGAGGGGAGGACCGGACGGGACGGCGAGGTTGGCGCTGGAGTGCTGCCGATCGCTGGCGGTGGTAGCATGCGGCTCGACTGGTGCTTGTGGGCGACGAAGATCAGGATCAAGAAGGAACGATGTACAGTTTTTACAGGGGGTAGAAGAAAGAGATCTGTCTGTTTCATTTTCATCCAATGGATGGCAACAAAATGACTGACCCGAAGACATTTTCCAGTCGAATGGTCCTTAGCCGTCCCAACCTTTCCCACTAGGACACGCAGTACGTGGCCAAGCTTTGACAATTCACGCCAGCTAGCCGATCGAGATCTCGTACCAGAAACTGAGCTGTGAGCTCGACCGAACATCACCAGACCCCAGTAGCTATCCTGGGTTAGCTCGAGCTCAAAAACAAGATGGAGAGTGGAGCGGAGTACGTTTGCCCGCGTGGCCGGCCGGCCGAGAAAGGCAAGTCCCAAGTAGTACCCACCCGGCCCTGCCTGCCCAAACGGGACGCACGGCGGAGCCGGCCGGACGACCGATACCCTTAATAATTCGCAGCAGTCCCCTTGCTACCACCAGAACGCAGATCCTTTTCTAATCAAAGAACACTTTTAGGTACGTGTGATGTGAAGCCGCTGGACGGATGGACGCAACGTGCATGTTGGTCACTGCAGCCCGGGGAGGCGAGGAGGACCACAAGGGACACAAGGTTTACGGTACTCCACACAGCAGCATCGATACTGTAGTACCACCCGCACAGCACAGCACACCGCCACCGGTCGCTGTTGCTTCCGTTCCACTGGGCAGCGAGATAGCCGGGCCAAACTAGAGGTGGACCGATCCCGGTCGCGTCACGCGTTATCCTGCTCCACTGGATACACACCACCACCACATCCACATGCCCCGCTCTCGCTCTCGGCCGATCTCCACCAATCCCAAATCTAGGCGACAAGTAAAACTAAGCGCCGCGCGCGTGAGCCGACGGCGACGGCGATCCAGTTAATCTTACGCGCACATTGACTCGCGGAGATCGAGCTCGTAAACGGGGAAGGAAACGCGTCGACTACTACCAATGGACCTTGATCATATCCTTCACTCTTTTCCAGCCAGCCGCTCATCCTTCCCTATGAAATACTCCTAAGGGTGTCACATAGGTAGAAAAATAATGTAGCAAATTAATTTAAAAAAGAGAGAAAGCATTATGATGATAAAAAAAATGATGCTAAATATATGAACCTACTATGTAAAATGACTATCAATCAATGCGTGAAAAAGTTTAATAATTAAATAATTCTACTACTCCCTCCATCACAGTATATTGGGCGTATCTCCAAAACGATAATTTTTCACTATTAGAAGGAAATGAGACGCATGACATTAATTAGCCTATTAATAGAGGTGTTTTGAAAACCGTCTCCATCAATGCATGCGAGGAAGTCGCTCGTTTAGTGGACGGTAGTTACTAATGCGTCAGTTTTGTAATTAATTAGACGTGTTTACAGCTCGTCGGCTCAGTTTTTCCTACCAATAAAAAAACATCTAGGTTCGAGAGCCTTATGAGATACGTTCAATATACCGTGATGGAGGGAGTACTATACTTACGAGCTAAACATCCATGCATTGAAGAGACTACTTGCTAAGGTTTTCCATACATTAGCACCTCATCTGAACATTGATGCATTGAAAAAGAGGACATCCACAGTGTGAGTATTTGGCGCCTGTAAGACAGCCTCTACGCATATGAACACTGCCTCCATACATTGAAGTCTTGGAGACGCCTCTATGCTTAACACCCGTCTCCAACAATTTATGTTGAATGAAACATAGGTGCTGAAGTGACTGATGAGTTGCTTGATAAACGTAATCATATCTAATTAAGTTGTCGGTCTAACTTTTTTTTTGCGAATAAATTCTTGCATGACTCAAAGTTTAAGAGGTACAATCCCGTCCAACAATATCCAACAATATCCAGGACCTCATTTGGACCAGAGCCTAGCCAAACCACGGTTCGACATTGCGACCTATAAAAGTTGGTCATGAAATGACTAACACTATTACAGTTTCGACGGATATGAGTAGTGCAAAAAATCTCTCTCACTCATACTACTAATGATCTCTCTAATAATAAAAGCATACTTTGATTTGTTTCCTTGTCCATCGTTGATTATTGTGACCACCTCCAAACAATCTGATTCAATCTCAACAGGTAGACTACTCCATTGTAATGTCAACTTAACACCCTGAGAGATAGCTAATAACTCAGCTTCTAAAAGATCAGTACATGTGAAGAGGTACCGGCAAGAGCTAAAATTAATGACACCCTCATGGTCCCTAGTTATCATGCCCGTACCTGCACTACCTTCCGAAAAGATCCATCGATATTCAATTTTAGTCGTCCCACCTCTGGTCTATCCCAAGAACTAGCCACAACGATTGCTTGTAACATCAAATGTAGTTCTTTCATGCTGGTGAACCATAATAGCTATTGACTTTCCCTTCAAAGAATCATTTGAGTTGCAATATAAAGTTTGCAAAGATGATAGGTAGCTAGATAGGAACCGGACCGATACATCTATATTAGGTGCTGGTTTAGAATGAACGATATCGTTCCTTAGGTACCAAATTCTCCAAAGCAACATCATCAAGCAAACACGCGATGGCTCACTAGTATCAACAATTAAGTTTATGAACCAGTCTTTGTCCAGTTGTACTTTGGTGCGATCTGGGAGGTCCCAAACTCCTGACATTACAGTCCAAAGGCGAACTGCCCCCTCACATGCATAGAACACGTGAAATGTGTTTCCTTCGGTCATGCCGCACACTGGACAAATAGACAAAAGCTCCAAATTCCGTTTCACTTTATTGTCCCAAGTAGCAAGAGAATTAATGGCAAGACGCCAAGAGAAGGATTGCACCTTGGGCGGTGCTGGGCAGCACCAGATAACTTTCCACACATTCCTCCTTTCGTCTCGTTGAGCTATTGAAGAAGCGATCAACGGGTTTGCAATATTGTCAACTGCTAGCTTGTATGCTCACCGTACACAAAATATCCCACTTTTCTCAGGAGCCCACGCAATAAAATCCTCATCACACCGAGCTGAGGGTCTAATTTTCTGAATATCTACTACATCAACTGGAAGAAAATGTTGCCTGATCTTGTCCATATCCCATTTACCATGTATAGTTAATAGTTGTGAAACCCATTTGAAACGACACCGTCCCCTCGTGTAATTAGGCTTCCTGTAGGTTCACGAGCAATCCATCTATCTCGTTAGATATGAACTTTCTGCCCATTCCCAATCCTCCAAACAATACCTTTTTTCAGTAGTTCCAGTCCATGGGCAATGGCCTGCCAAGTAGGTGAGGGGCTACCCAAAAAAAATAGTATCCAACAAGTTTATTAGGAAAATACTTCGCCTTTAACAACCTTGCACACAGACTATTAGGAAACTCCAATAATCTCCAAGCTTGCCGAGCCAACAAAGCCTGGTTGAACACCCCCATGGCTGGTAGTCCTGGCGATGGTGGGCATGGCGGATCCATCATTGAATCTTCACGTGGATGGTCGGCATCGTGATGAGGGATTCGATGCACGGATGGAGGACCTTTGCGAGAGTACGGGCGGCGACATACATCTTTATGACAAAACTTTGTACGGTTTCAGCCAGCCGTGAGATCGGAATGATGCGGCTTTCGGTGAAAACTGCGACTGACTGTGGTCTTGATGGACGATGGGGACGTCTCTTACGACATTTTCTTCTCGAGGCATCATCGTTGAAGGTCACGTCAACTCGATCGGGGTGTTTCGAAAGACACCCTAGATCTGGGTCTACTGGATAGGACGATGACGACACCTTCAGTGTCGTTCTCCCTTCTCGGGACATTATGTTGGAGCAAGTGTTGGCTGGAGAGGACAAGAGCAGGAGCGTTGTTACGTCTACCGCAAGGCCAACGACGGATACCAGTGGCATGGCGCAACAAAGATTCGATGACGGGGGCGTGGGGATGGATGCGTGCATGATGGTGACGTTGTGTGACACCGTGGTGGCGTCGACGATAGTCATGGCAAGGTCGGTGTGTCACTACGTGCTCTCGAGATGGATCGATGGAAGATGACGATTGTGGTCTCTGAGAGTGTGCCGGACCGGTGTGTGACCTAGTCCCCACATTATGGCTTGACTGGAGCATCCCGCTTTAGATGTTAGCCTTTGGTGCGATGTATATTTGGTATTTGGCTCGGACATTCGTCACTCCCTTCATCAAGTGAATAGGAGTAGTAAGAAGTGTTGCCAACATGGTGGCTTCAGGCTTACTGATGTATTACTTTGTCCGATCTTTATGAATAATTAATAAAATGGTTGCATGCATCATCAAGATGCAGAATCCGAGGATGTATCCTCCTTTTCAAAAAACAAAAAACTTCCAACCCTTGAGGACAAGACCGCCCCCATCTCACTCCATGAGTTTGCAAGCTTGTGGCATCAACGGCCCACACGGTTTTAGTCCAGTATGTTAGCACGACCATTTTCATATATTGCATGACAATACTAAATCTTTCGGTTGAGGTCATGAAAAAAATTGTTTCACTTCGATATGCCTTCCTTTTGGCTGGTTATGACAAGGTCACAGGTGGTAAATGCAAGATCAAGTAGAAATAGGTGTACGAATCCAAAGTTCAAGTTCGCTTGGGTATTTTAAATCTAGAAAATTAGCCATTGTCCTCCTCATTCATTACCATTTCGGTGGAATGGTTGGATTCAGTCAAGCCTTGGGTTTGTGTGGGGAACCCTTTGTGATGAAAGATAAACACATCATTGTGGTCGCCAACATGGTGATGTTTGGAGATGGCCTATATCCCTCCTTTTGGGACTCTGCTTCGCTGGATGGGGATTAGACCCAAAGACATCGTTCTGCAGATTTTCAATCTTTCCAAAAAGAGGGGGATGTTTGGTTCAAAACACTTTGCAAAATAACTTCTCGGTCTACCAAGTGTATATTGTCGGAATACACAATGTTATCCATCTTGCTGAGTTCGTCAACGTATGGGGGAAGCTCTCACACTTCCATCTCATACCCAATGTACCAGATTCTATATGATGGAAGCTTCCTAAATATGGCCTTTACTCGGCAACGGCGGCCTATAGTGCCCAATTCCTTGGTTTGGTTGACATGAAAATGCCCCTCATTGTGTGGAAAATTGAGCTTAGACAAATGCAAGTTTTTTTTGTTTGGCTTGTTATCAATAATTGGATTTGGACGGTCTACTGGCTTTGGTGTCATGGATGGACTAACTACAACCTTTGCCTTCTCTGCAAACAAGTCTAGGAGTTGGCGGCTCATGTTATTTTCCAATGCCCCTACACTATGAGAGTTTCAGAGATGACTAGGGCCTAGTTCTTTTGAGGAGACAATGGAGAACCTTGGTGTGGAAAATCTTCAGTCAAAAGAACTTGATTGCATCTCCAAAATCAGGAGAGGATTCTCCAAAATCCTACTGCAATCCAAAATCTCCAAAATAGTTGGATTTTCCAAGAATCTCCACCCGTCTTGTACACACGAAAATGAGTGTTTGGATCACGTGACCTCGAGCAGGGTCAGCGCTGCCATTGGCCCTGCATCGCCATCCCGAACCTCGGCGACGAAGGTCCCGACTCCCGCCGCATCCCATCTTCTCTCGCTGCCCCTCTGTCGATTCTAGACTCCAGCGATGCCGGCACCCCTCTCCAGCCTCTAGACACCAACGAAGTTCGCCGCCCCTCTACCATCATTGGATGCCAACGCAGCCAGCCATCCCTCTCCTTGAAATGAATTAGCCGCGAGTGGTCTCCTTCTTCCAGCCCTCGGCGAGCATCCCTCTCTTCCTCTTCTTTGTATGCTAACTGCTAGATGGATGTATGTATTGAGACCTTCTATATTCTTCTCTTAGATGGATGGATATGTGGGTTTCTATGTGTTTTTTGGATGGAAGAATGATGATGTGAACAAAGAGTACAAACTATTAGACATTGGTACTATATGAATATTTATGAATGATGTTGTCAGATGAACATGTTGTTCGTCTCTTTTTCTTGTCTTCTCTATTGTCATTTTTTGCTACTGGATAAATAATATTATTTGATGGATCAATATTGTTGTTCGATGCTCATGTGAGTATGACGAGTGGTAATGGTAGATATTTCTTAGAACAACAAAGGGCAATACCAACATTTCAATACACGACTCAATCCACAATCTCGAACTGCAATATTAGAAAAGAACTCGACGACAAATTCTGTGAGAAGCAGATTTTGTGAGAATTTTTCAAAATCTTGATTCTGTAAAAATCATGCGCGAAAAGAACCGGCCCTAAACTTGGCTTGGTCTCACTACTAGAAAAAAGGCTGTTAGTGGCGCACCTATTTTGGCCATTAATGGCGCACTATAGGTGCGCCACTATTATCACGCCATTACTAATAAATAGTAATGGCGCACGCCTGGTGCGCCACTGTTAATCTACATAACAGTGGCACACCACCTGGTGCGTCATTACTATCCCACACACTAATGGCGCAGCTAAAGTGCGCCATTACTAGGCCCAGAAGTGCGCCACTGTTGTTACTCCAAGGGCCACTGCGTGTAAGAGTCGTCGTAGTAGCCTTGGTCGAGGCTCATCTCATTGTTGTAGCACAACCCCTACGTCGTCGGACCGTCGGTGGCCACGCCGAACCCGCCTGCAAGAAGACTGAATCACTCAGTCGGCCTATTGGATCTAATTGAAGCACATGAAGCAACAGGAAGCAGAGCAAAGCCACGCAATCCGTCGGAATCGATCCACCGCCACCGGAGAAGAAGAATAAGAAGAAGAAGAAGAGGAAGAAGAAAAAGGAAAATAGCATACTACATACATGAGGTCTTTGCGCCGACGTGTCCGAGGAAGGCGCAAAGCTCCATCATCTGCATGTCGATGCCGCCGGTGGTGCAGAAGCCCTGGTTCTTGAAGAGGGATGCGGCGGTGATGAAGGCCTGCTAGTCCCAGAAGCCGACGACCTTGGCGATGGGGAAGTTGCGCTTGGCAAAGAGGTTCTCGAACTGGTACACCTTGAAGAAGTCGGTGATGGTCTGGTTGCAGGAGTACCATGTCTCGGAGCACTCCCACCCCTTGTTGCACACCTTCTCCTGCGACTCCTTGAGCTTCACCTTCCATGTCCCCGCCGTCAGGATCAGCGCCAGCGTGCCGCCGATGAGCACCGCCGCCGCCCCCAGCAGCAGCACCGTCACCATGATCTTGTTCCGCGTCTTCCGCTTCATCTTGTTTCCCTTCTTCTTCTTCCCGGAAGCTCGGGTGCTCGATCTGGATCTCGCTTCTTCCCGGGAGCTCGGGTGCTCGATCTGGATTGCTTCGGTGGTTTGGTGTGATCTGGATCTTTGGGGAATGCGGTAGCTGGTGGCCGGGATCTGGTGAGGAGATAAAAATTGAGAGTGGGGATGAAAGCGAAGTGGCAACCGCGTGGTGCTACTTCTCAAACAACAGCGCCAGAAATTGACACGTTGACGGAGATTGGGCTTGCGTTGGTTTTTCCCTTGAAGAGGAAAGGGTGATGCAGCACAGGAGCAGTAAGTATTTCCCTCAGTTTGAGAAACAAGGTATCGATCCAGAAGGAGGGTCTCGTCAATTCCAGAGTACCTGCGCAAACACAAACAAGCTTGCACCCAACGCTTCAAATGGGTTGTCAATCCCTTCAAGATTGTTTGCAAAGTGAGATCTGAAGGCGGAAAGTGCAATGAAGTAAAAAAGTGTAAGGCTTAAAATATGGTGTGGAGTAGACCCTCGGGGCCATAGTGTTCACTAGAGGCTTCTCTCAAAATAGCAAATATCAAGGTGGGTGAACAAATTACTGTCGAACAATTGATAGAACCGCGCAAAGTCATGACGATATCTAAGGCAATGATCATACATATAGGCATCACTTCCAAGACAAGTAGACCGATACTTTCTGCATCTACTACTATTAGTCCACACATCGACCGCTATCCAGCATGCATCTAGTGTATTGAGTTCATGACGAACAGAGTAACGCTTTAAGCAAGATGACATGATGTAGAGGGATAATCTCAAAGCAATGATGAAAACCCCATCTTTTTACCCTTGATGGCAACAACACGATACGTGCCTCACTACCCCTTCTGTCACTGGGTGAGGTCACCGCACGGTATGAGCCCAAAACCAAGCACTTCTCCCATTGCAAGAATCATAGATCTAGTTGGCCAGACAAAACCCACAACTTGAAGAGAATTACAAGGATATGAAATCATGCATAAGAGAGATCAGAAGAAACTCAAATAAGATTCATAGATAATCTGATCATAAATCCACAATTCATCGGATCACGACAAACACACCACAAAGGAAGATTACATCGGATAGATTTCCATGAAGATCATGGAGGACTTTGTATTGAAGATCCAAGAGAGAGAAGAAGCCATCTAGTTACTAGCTATGGACCCGTAGCTCTATGGTGAACTACTCACGCACCATCGGAGAGGTCATGGTGTTGATGGAGAAGCCTTCCGGGTCCGAATCCCCCCCCCCCCGGCAGGGCACCAGGACGTCTCCCAGATGGGATCTTGCGGAGACAGAAGCTTGCGGCGACGGAAAAGTGATTACGATGCTCCCCTGATTTTTTTGTGAATATTTGGGAACATATAGGCGCAAGATGTAGGTCAGGGGACCTCCAAGGGCCCACAAACCTGCATGGCGCGCCCCCTGGCCGTGGGGTGGGGGCTTGTGGGGCCCCTGGGGCTCTTCTAGCTTGGCTCCCAAGTCCCCCGATCTTCTTCCGTTCCAGAAAAAAAATCTTTTTGGGGATTTTCTTCCGTTTGGACTCCGTTTCAAAATCTCCTCTGAAAGGGGTCAAAAACATGGAAAAAACAGTAACTGGCACTTGGCACTGAATAATAAATTAGTTCCAGAAAAGATAAAAAAAGGCATACAAAACATCCAAAGTTTGACAAGATAATAGCATGAAACCATCAAAAATTATAGATACGTTGGAGACGTATCAAGCATCCCCAAGCTTAACTCCTGCTCGTCCTCGAGTAGGGAAGTGATAAAGAATGAATTTTTGATGTGGAATGCTACCTAGCATAGTTGTCCTTTGCAACTTCTTTCACGTGGCATGAATGTTCAGATCCGTACGATTCAAAACAATAGTTTGCTATTGACATGAAAACAGTAATACTTCAAGCAAACTAGCAAAGTAATCATGAACTTTCGAAATAACAAGGCCAAAGAAAGTTATCCCTACAAAAATCATATAGTCTGGCTATGCTCCATCATCCTCACACAACTAATGTAAATCATGCACAACCCCGGAATTGGCCAAGTAATTTTTTTCGCACTCTTACTTTCTCAAACTTTTTATAACTATCACACAATACATGAGCGCGAGCCATGGATATAGCACTATAGGTGGAATAGAGTGTGGTGGTGGTTGTGAGACAAAAAAGGAGGAGATGGTCACATTGACTCGGCGTATCAATAGGCTATGGAGATGCCCATTAATAGATATCAATGTGAATGAGTAGGGATTGCCATACAAGAGATGCACTAGAGCTATAGGTATGTGAAAGCTCAAAAGGAAAACTAGTGGGTGTGCATCCAACTTGCTTGTTCACGAAGACCTAGGGCAATTTTGAGGAAGCCCATCATTGGAATATACAAGCCAAGTTATAAAACAAAGATTCCCACTAGCATATGGTAGTGGAAAAGCAAGAAGCTCTCAATCATGAAGAACATGGTGCTAACATGAAGCACAAGTGTGGAAAAAGATAGTAGCATTGTCCCTTCTCTCTTTTTCTCTCATTTTTTTTATTTGGGCTCTTAGGCCTCTTTTTTTTCTCTTTTTTTTTGTTTTTGGGCTCTTTGGCCTCTTTTTTTTATTTCCTCACATGGTAAAATGCTCTAATAATGATGATCATCACACTTTTATTTACTCACAACTCGAAGATCACAATGATGACTACTCCATAGGAATTGCCTCCGGCACTGTACCGGGATGTGCAACGATCTAGTATGATCATGCAATGGCAATATGAGAGTGACGGCACAAGTCATGAGACGGAACGGTGGGAATTGCATGGCAATATATCTCGGAATGGCTATGAAAATGCCATAGTAGGTAGGTATGGTGGCTGTTTTGAGGAAGGAATTTGGTGGGTTTGTGCACCGGTGAGAATTGTGCGGCGCTAAAGAGGCTAGCAATGGTGGAAGGTGAAAGTGCATCTATACCATGGACTCAACATTAGTCATAAAGAACTCACATACTTGTTGCAAAAATTTTTATTAGTAATCGAAACAAAGTGCTAAACGCATACTCCGAGGGGAAGGGTTGGTAGGTGTAAACCATCGCGTGATCCCGACCTCAACACAAAGGATGACAATCAATAGATCAATTATGCTCCGACTTCCTAACATAGCGGTTCACCATACGTGCATGCTACGGGAATCACTAACTTCAACACAAGTATTTCTAGATTCACAACACCCTACTAACATAACTCTCAATATTACCGAATCCACGTCTCAAAACTAATTGAGAGGAATCGAAACTTTTCTTTCTACTCAATGCACATGAAGATGGAGGTTTTTGCATCCTCTTTGGGTACCTAGCACATGGGACAAGTTTCATAGCATAAGCCAACTACCAAATCATGCACCGCTGTGCTCTAAAGATATAAGTGAAGCACAAGAGCAAAAGTATCTAGCTCAAAATATATAAGTGAAGCACTAGAGCAAAGGTATCTAGCTCAAAAGATATAAGTGAAGCACTAGAGCAAAAGTATCTAGCTCAAAAGATATAAGTGAAGCACTATGAGCATTCTAGCAAAATTACCCTGAGTGCATGTCTCTCTCTCACAAAAAGGTGTGCAGCAAGGATGATTGTGACACAACAAAAAGAAAAGACTTCTATGGTACAAGACGTTCCAAGCAAAACACATATCTTGTGGTGAATACAAATATAGCTCCAAGTAATGTTACCGATGGATTGAAGACGAAAGAGGGGATGCCTTCCCAGGGCATCCCCAAGCTTAGGCTATTTGGTGTCCTTGAATTTGGCTTGGGTTGCCTTGGGAATCCCCAAGCTTGAGATCTTTCCACTCCTTATCTCTTTTCCCATGAGAACGTCACCCAAAACTTGAAAACTTCACAACACAAAACTTAAACAGAAACTTGTGATAACATTAGTACAAAAAAACAAACTACCACTCCTTTTAGTACTGTAGCAAACTTGAATTCCATCTAGATGGGCTACTGTATTCTCACTTTTCCATGGCTAGTACCCCCCCCCCCCCCCGATACTAACCATAGATTCATCAACACAAGCAACCTACTCAACAAAAACAGAATCTGTCAAAAACAGACCATTCTGTAGCAATCTGTATACTTCGTATACTTATGGTACCTCAAAAAAAATTGAAAAATTACGATGGTCTAGGGAAAAAGCATATCAATCAGCAGCAAAAATAATCAACTCAAAAGCTCTTTCTGAATAAAAATGAAAAATCATCTCGTGAGCAGAAAGTTTCTGTCTTTTTCCAGCAGGATCAAACAACCATTACCAAGACTAATCATAAAGGTTTTGCTTGGCTCAAACACAAAAAGAAACACAAAAAACACAATCAAAACAGAATTATGAAAGTTTGGACGCAACAAAACAGAAATAAAAAGATAAATTCATTGGGTTGCCTCCCAACAAGCGATATTGTTTAACGCCCTTAGCTAGGCATTGATAATTCAATGATGCTCACACAAAAGACAAGAATTGAAGAACAACGAGAGCATCATAAAGCATGTGAAAATCACATCTAAGTCTAACATACTTCCTGTGCATAGGCATTTTATAGGAAAACAGATTGTCAAGACAACCAATAGTTGCCATACGCAAGGAAGAAGAAAGAGACAATAGCAATCTACACATAACGAGAGGTAATTTGGTAACATGAAAGTTTCTACCACAATATTTTCCTCTCTCATAGCAATTACACGTGGGATCATAATCAAATTCAACAATGTAACTATCACATAGGATATTCTTTTCATGATCCACATGCAAGCAAAGTTGACGCTCTTAAAAATAGTGGGATTATCATCAACTAAAGTCATGACTTCTCCAAACCCACTTTCAATAATATTGCAAATATCATATTCATCATGAGGCTTAAACAAATTTTCAAGATCATAAGAAAAATCATGGCCCCACTCATGATCATTGCAACAAGTGGTGGACATAGCAAAACTAGCATCCCCAAGCTTAGGGTTTGCATATTTTTAGCATGATTGTCACTAATAGAATTTATAGTGAAACCATTGCAATCATGCTTTTCATCAAAGGAGCCCTCGTGAATCACTTCATAAATTTCTTCCTCACAATTTTGAGATTCACGCATCTCAAGCAAAACTCCATAAAGATAGTCAAGTGCACTCAACTCACTAGCAATCGGATCAACATAATTGGATCTCTTAAAGAGATTAGCAAGTGGATGAGGATCCATATCACTAGATTTTCAGCAAGCGAAGATGAAAGCATATTGAAGGCACATGGCACACAAGCGAACAGAAAGCAAGCGAGAGAAAAGGGCGAACGAAAAAGGCAAACGAAAAAAGGAAAACAAAAAAAGCAAATTGGTGAAGTTGGGGAGAGGAAAACGAGGGGCAACTGGCAAACAAAGTAAATGCAAGAGATGAGTTTGCGACACTTACTTGGATGAGTTCTTGACTTGATCTTCCTCCCCACCAACGGCGCCAGAAATCCTTCTGCTACTTCTCAAACAACAGCGTCAGAAATTAACACGTTGACGGAGATTGGGCTTGCGTTGGATTTTCCCTTGAAGAGGAAAGGGTGATGCAGCACAGGAGCAGTAAGTATTTCCCTCAGTTTGAGAACCAAGGTATCGATCCAGAAGGAGCGTCTCGTCAAGTCCAGAGTACCTATGCAAACACAAACAAGCTTGCACCCAATGCTTCAAAGGGGTTGTCAATCCCTTCAAGATTGTTTGCAAAGTGAGATCTGAAGGCGGAAAGTGCAACGAAGTAAAAAGTGTAAGGCTGAAAATATGGTGTGGAGTAGACCCGGGGGCCATAGTGTTCACTAGATGCTTCTCTCAAAATAGAAAATATCACCGTGGGTGAACAAATTACTATTGGGCAATCGATAGAACCGCGCAAAGTCATGACGATATCTAAGGCAATGATCATACATATAGGCATCACGTCCGAGACAAGTAGACCGATACTTTCTGCATCTACAACTATTACTCCACACATCGACCGCTATCTAGCATGCATCTTGTGTCTTGAGTTCATGACAAAAGAGAGTAACGCTTTAAGCAAGATGACATGATGTAGAGGGATAATCTCAAACCAGTGATGAAAACCCCATCTTTTTACCCTTGATGGCAACAACACGATACGTGCCTCGCTACCCCTTCTGTCACTGGGTGAGGTCACCGCACGGTATGAACCCAAAACCAAGCACTTCTCCCATTGCAAGAATCATAGATCTAGTTGGCCAGACAAAACCCACAACTCGAAGAGAATTACAAGGATATAAAATCATGCATAAGAGAGATTAGAAGAAACTCAAATAAGATTCATAGATAATCTGATCATAAATCCACAATTCATGGGATCTCGACAAGCACACCGCAAAAGAAGATTACATCAGATAGATCTCCATGAAGATCATGGAGAACTTTGTATTGAAGATCCAAGAGAGAAGAAGCCATCTAGTTACTAGCTATGGACCCGTAGGTCTATGGTGAACTACTCATGCATTATCAGAGAGGTCATGGTGTTGATGGAGAAGCCTTCCGTGTCCGAATCCCCCCTTCGGCAGGGCACCAAGACGTGCCCTAGATGGGATCTTGCGGAGACAGAAGCTTGCGGCGGCGGAAAAGTGATTACGATGCTCCCCTGATTTTTTTGGGAATATTTTATATAGGCGCAAGATCTAGGTCAGGGGACCTCCAGGGGGCCCACAAGCCTGCATCGCGCGGCCCCCTGGCCGCGGGGTGGGGGCTTGTGGGGCCCATGGGGCTCTTCTGGCTTGGCTCCCAACTCCCCCGATCTTCTTCCGTTCTAGAAAAAAATCTTTTCGGGGATTTTATTCCGTTTGGACTCCGTTTCAAAATCTCCTCTGAAAGGGGTCAAAAACATGGAAAAAGCAGGAACTGGCACTTGGCACTGAATTAATAAGTTAGTCCTAGAAAAGATAAAAAAGGCATACAAAACATCCAAAGTTTGACAAGATAATAGCATGAAACCATCAAAAATTATAGATACGTTGGAGAAGTATCACACGGCGCCGACAGGGGGAGGGAGGAGTGGTGTCGGACTGTCAAAAATATCTAGCTGCTCTCTGGTTACCAATGCCGCACCTCCTAAGAATGCGCCATTGGTAACCAGCGTTACGAATGGCGCACCTTGTGTGTTGTGCGTGATACGTCCATTTTGCATCATGCTTTCATGTTGATATTTATTGCTTTATGGGCTGTTATATTACTTTGTGGTACCATATTTATGTCTTTTCTCTCTTATTTTGCAAGGTTTATGACTATAAAGGTGCTCTACACATGTTTCTGAAGGTGTGTGTTTGGTTGGCGTGAATCGAGACTGGGATTTGTCACTCCGTATGACGGAGAGGTATCTCTGGGCCCACTCGATAATACAACATAATAATGAGCTTGCAAGCAATGTGAGTCAGGAGTTAGTCACGGGATCTTCAATTACGGAACAAGTAAAGAGACTTGTCGGTAACGGGATTGAACTAGGTATGGAGATACCGACGATCGAATCTCGGGCAAGTAACATACCGATGGACAAAGGGAACAATGCACGGGATTGATTGAATCGTTGACATCGTGGTTCGATCGATAAAGATCTTCATAGAATATGTAGGATCCAATATGGGCATCCAGGTCCCGCTATTGATTATTGACCGGGGAGTGTCTCGGTCATGTCTACATAGTTCTCGAACCCGCAGGGTGTGCACACTTAAGGTTCGGTGACGATTTGGTATTGTTGAGTTATATATGTTGGTGACCAAATGGTTGGGATGAGATATCAGACATCACTAGGAGCTTCATAATGGTTGGGAGTCCCGGATGAGATATCAGACGTCACTAGGAGCTTCATAATGGTTGGGAGGTAAAGATTTATATATAGGAAAGTGGTATTCGGGTTCCGAAAAGGTTTCGAGTGTTTCCGGTAGTGTACCGGGAGTGCTGAATGGGTTTCGAGAGACCACCGGGAGGGTCCCACCCATCCCGGGGGGCACATGGGCCTAGGAGGTGGCGCACCACCCCCTGGTTGGCTTGGTCAGCCAGCCCCAAGAGGCCCATGCGCCAAGCCTAGGTGGAGGAGGTGGAGGAGAGTCCTCCCAAGGGTTTCCACCTCCCTTGTGGGAGCTGGACTCTCCCCCCTTATTTCGGCCGAACCTCTCCTCCTTGGAAGAGGGACCAAGGCATCCCACCTACCCCTTCGTCCTATATATAGTGGAGGTCTTGAGGGCAGCCACCGCATGAAAAGCCACGTGCAACGCTCTTCTCCATAGATCGTCTTCTTCCTCTATATCGGTTTCAGTATTGCTTGGCAAAGCCTTGTCGGAACAGCTCCACCACCACCACTTCCATGCCATCGTACTGACGGTGAACTCATCTACCTATCCACCCTCTGTTGCTAGATCAAGGAGGGGGAGATCGTCATCGATATGTACGTGTGCTGAACGCGAAGGCGCCGTCAGTTCGATACTAGATCGGGATGGATCGTGATTGGATCGCGGGACGGATCGTGATAAGATCGTGGGACGGATCGTGATTGGATCGCGAAGATGTTCGACTATACAAACCGTGTAATATACGCTTCCGCTTAGCGGTCTACAAGGGTATGTAGATGCACTCAACCCTATCGTAGATGTTAGTCTCCATAGATTGATTTTGGTGAGTGTAGGAATTTTTTTTGTTTCCCATGCGACGTTCCCCAACAGTGGCATCATGAGCTAGGTCTATGCGTAGATGACATCACAATTAGAACGAAAAGGAGTTTGTGGGCGTTGATATTCATATTGCTGTCGTCCTTAGTCTTTTCTTTGTTCAACGGTATTATGGGATGAAGCGGACCGAACCAACATTACTCGTCCCCGTACGAGAGACCTGTTCCATGGATAGACATGTAACTTTGTTGCATAAGATGGCTCGCGGGTGTCTGTCTCTCCCACCATAGTTGAACTAGATTCGACAAAGGCGGTCCTTGGAGAAGGTTAAATAGCAACTTGTGTATCACCGTTGTGGTTTTATGTAGGTAAGAATCGTTCTTGCTAGATACCCATAGCAGCCATGTAAAACATGCAACAACAAAATTAGAGGATGTCTAACTTGTTTTTGTCGGGTATGTTGTGATATGATATGGCCAAATACATGATGTTATATATTTGATGTATGAGATGATCATGTTGTAATAGTTAAGATCGACTTGCATGTCGATGCTACGGCAACCGGCATGAGCCATAGGGTTGTCTTTTATTATTGTATGACATGTGTGTCAATCATTAAGCACTATGTAATGCTTCACTTTATCGCTAACTGGTAGCAATAATAGTAGAAGTGTGGTTGGCGCAACAACCTTGATGACAACACGATGATGGAGATCATGGTGTTGTGCCGGTGACGATGGAGATCATGTCGGTGCTTTGGAGATGGAGATCAAAAGCTCAAGATCATGCCCATATCATGTCACTTATGATTTGCATGGGATGTTAATCCTTTTGTGCACCTTGTTTTGCTTAGGACGATGGTATCATTATAAGGTGACCCCTCACTAAAATTTCAAGATAAAATTGTGTTCTTCTCGAGTGTGAACCGTAGCGACAGTTCATTGTTTCGAGACACCATGTGATGATCGGGTGTGATAGACTCTACGTTCACATACAACAGATGCAAAATAGTTTTGCACACGCGGAACACTCGGGTTAAACTTGATGGGCCTAGCATGTACATAGATGGCCTCGGAACACACGAGACCGAAAGTTCGAACATAGTCATATAGTAGATACGATCAACATGGAGATGTTCACCATTGAAGCCACCTCATCTCACATGATGATCGGATATGGGTTGGTGAATTTGGATCATGTACCACTCGAATGACCACCGGGATGTCAATTTGAGTGGGAGTTCTTAAGTAATATGATTAATTGAACTCATTATCATGAACATAGTCAAAATATCTTTTCAAAATATGTAGTAGATGATTAGCTTGTGTTGTAGCTCCCCTGTATTTTGATATGTTCCTAGAAAAAACTAAGTTGAAAGATGATAGTAGCAAGTATGCAGACTGGGTCCGTAAACTGAGGATTGTCCTCATTGCTGCACAGAAGGTTATGTCCTTAATGCACAGTTCGTTGTGCTACCCCAAGCGTAATTTGTGTATGTTGTGAACATCTGACATACACGTTTTGATGACTACATGATAGTTAAGTGCGTCATGCTTTCCGGCTTAGAATTGAGGCGCTCAAGACGTTTTGAACGTACGGGAACATATGAGATGTTCCAAGAGCTGAAATTAGTATTTTAGGCTCATGCCCGTGTTGACAGGTATGAGACCCCCGACAAGATTGTTTGCCCACAAAGTAAAGGAGAAAAATCTCAATCGTTGAGCATATGCTCAGATTGTCTGGGTGCTACAATCACTTGAATCAAACGGGAGTTCATCTTCCACATGAGATAGTGATTGACATAGTCCTTCCAAGTCACTGCCACCAAGCTACCGAGCTTCGTGATGAACTATAGCATACCAGGGATGGAGAAGATGATCCTTGAGCTATTCGCGATGTTTGACACCGCGAAGGTAGAAATCAAGAAGGAGAATCAAATGTTGATGGTTAGTAAAACCACTAGTTTCAAGAAGGGCAAGGGAAAGATGGGAACCTTCGAGAATGGCAAGTCAGTCGTCACTCCAATGAAGAAACCCAAGCTTGAACCCAAACCCGAGAGTGTGTGCTTCTATGATGAGGAGAATGATATCTGAGGCGAAACTACCCAAGACAGTTGGTAGATAAGAAGACTGACAGCGTCAATAGAAGTATACTAGATATGCCTCTTATTGATGTGTACTTTACTAGTACTCCTAGTAGCACATGGGTATTAGATATCGGTTCAGTTGCTAAATGTTAGTCACTCGAAATAAAAGTTACGGAGTAAAGGAAGACTATCTAAAGTCGAGGTCACGACGAAGAGTAGTTTAGCCGTTGGCTTTTCTAACGTTTGTGTGAACTTATTTGTCATGAACTTGCTTGTGGTTATCTTATTTGTGCGAACTTTGCATATTTTAGATGTTTGAAATCATCTTGTCTATGTTGTTTCTACGCCGGCCGAGCGCGCTTGATTTTACGGTGCGTGCTAAGAGCATCTCCAACAGCCGCGCAAAAAGGGACGCGCGCGGGGGACCGAATGATGCGCTCCAGCGACGGTGGGAAAACCGCGCGCGAGGAAACCTCTTGCGCGCGCGCGCGAAAAGGCGGGAGCTCACGCGCCATTTTTGCGGCGCCGCGTCCCGCGCGCCTATAAAAGCGCAGCGCGCTGCCGCTCCCTCGCGACACCGCTCCGCTCTCTCTCTCTCTCTCCCTCTGCCTCTCGCGCCGCGACCGCCCAGCGCGCCGCCGCCGCCCCAGCGCGCCGCTCCCGACGCGCCACCATGCCGCCGTTCTGCGTCGGGCTACCGCGGCGTCCGCCAGTGCCCCAACGGCGGTTCTACGCCGAGATACGCTCCGACGATCTCCGGCTTAGCCTCGGAACCTATGACACGGCGCACGAGGCCGCCCGCGCGTTCGACGCGGCGGCGTGGCGCCTAGGCAGGCCGCGCCGCCAAATGAACTTCCAGGACGTCCACACGCTCCAGCTGGCGTTAGACGTCGCCCCACCGCCTCGTCTAAACTACGCACAAGACCGTGCGGAGCACACTGCGCTGCAGCGCCGCCTCCTCGTCGCCCAGGAGGACGAGCGGGTCATGGCGGAGTGGCGCCGGCGCCACCCGGAGGACGTCGCCTACGAGCAGGAATATTGGGCAAGGCGCCGCGAGGAGGACACGCGCCGGCGCCGCGAGGAGCGGTTGGACAGGCGTCGGCGGAAGGCATTGGCGAGTGCGCAGGCCGACATCGTTAATGCAGGCGGGAGGTCCTTCTTCACTGAAGAAGATGAGCGTTGGTTGGACATCTGGCTGTCAACATCTGACGACACCAACGACGATGATGATGGTGCAGATGATTGGAGCGACTGGGATTAGTTTTATGTTTTCGAACTATCTAGCACCGAACTATCTATCTATGTTTTCGAACTACCTATCTAGTTGCAATCTATGTAAAATAATTTTGTATCCTTTTTATTTTAATGCAATCTATTTATTAAAAAATGTTGGGCGCACGCTGCATTTTTGGACACTGCTGGAGCGGCGCGCGTTGCATTATAGCGCGGCTGTTGGAGGCAGCGTCTATCCCCGCGCTAAACCAGCCGAAACGCGCGCGGCCGTTGGAGATGCTCTAAATCGACATGCTGGCGCGTTAAAAATTTACAGCGTGCGTGTGATGAAGCAACTGTCTACTTAATGTAAAAAAGGTCAAAAAAGAAATTACTTGCTGCGCCTGGACGCGTCTGTGTTGGAGATGTTGTAATGGACGCCCGCGCCAGTCAACTGGTAGTACTCCATGCGAGTGCGACCATGCATGATTCTTCATACGGCGAGCGGGCCTGTGCGTGGTGGAGCCGGACCCGCCGCCGGCGTCCACGTCCTCGGGATCCCCCTGACTCTGTCCACCGCCAGTGTCTGCGCGAAAGCGTTGGAGTTTCAGCGCGTTTCCATGCACGGCCATGCCACGGACGAAGAATTGACCGATGCGGAGCACTGTAGCCGACGTGAGTGGAGGCAGGGATGGGAATCGTGAATCGAGGCCACGACCACGACGACCGCCATCACCATGGACGCCCCGGAAACGGGCCAAGTTGAGCGCGAAAAGCTGTCCGCATCTGTGCATGCGACACGGCAACTTCGAAAGAAAAGGCACGCGCGCGGCTGGCTGGCTCCCGTGTTTTCCGGCGGCCTTGACCGACCGTCCGGCCGCGCCGTCCGTGCGCCATCCGACGGACGGCGGTGCCTTCCGGACGCAAGACATAACGAGTGCGGTGCAACTGTGCAAGTGAAAGCTACGACGGCCGTGCGGTGCAACTTTTACAAGGCCGAATTGAATATTGCATTGACCGGCTAGCGTGTCTACGCGTGTTAGGGACATGGGGAGGGGTATAGTGCACGACATGCATGGCATGGCATGGCAATGGCATGGCGTGGGGGCAGCTTGATTCCGGAGCACGCCAGTGATACGGGCGGGGCGCGGCGCGGCAGGGTCCAGGCCAGCGCGCAGGCAAACATTTACTCGTGGTACATTCCATCCGGCCCGGCCCGGCCCGGCCACGGCGGCCGCGCGCCATGCTTATTCTATTGCGCCACTGTTGTGCCCCTGCGCCTTTTCCCTCGCAACATCAGCTGCAGCAGCCGCCCGCCGCGCCGCGTTGCCTTGCCTGTGCCCGTGCCTGTGCTGCAAACTACAAACTTGAAAGAGAGAGAGAGAGGGAGAGGGGGGAGCGAGGGGTGGAGGAGAGAAGGGAAGGGAGCAGGCAGGGCAATAAATGGCAGTTTTGGAGCGCGCAGGCACCATGGCGGCGTAGCAGGCCCTCTCTGTCGCCTCGCCGTCTTAACTCGCACGCGTCCCCCACCCCACTCGCTGCCACGCGGACTTTTACTCACCCTCCGGCTCCCTCTCGGTCCTCATCTCCACCTCCTCCATCTCCTCCTGAGAGAGACCCCTGCTCCCTTGTAATCGACGAGGCCTGGCCAGCACAGCTGCCGGACACACCACCGTAGTCCGTAGGTAGGAAGATAGATTAGAGACTACTCCTACAACAAGCTAGCGCATGGCGACTGTAGAGTGAAATAGAGGGAGATCGGCACGGCGGCCTATGGATTTGGGCGCATGGCGGGGTTCCCTCTAGGCACCGGAGGAAGCGGCCGCGACAGCCCGGCGTCCCCGCCCGGCGTGCACCCGTCCGACGCATCCACCTTCCTCTACGCCACGCGCGGGGGCGGCTTCCAGCTATGGGGCCAGCCGCAGGACCAGCACCAGCACCAGCACCAACTCACGCACCCCTTCTACGCCTCCAACCTCATCCGCTTCGCCACCGATGACCTCCCCGCTGGCGCCGCGCAGTCGCTCGCGGGCGCCGCATCCTCCTCCTCGTCCCGCGCCGCGCGGGCGGCCGCCCTGGCCGGCGGCAGCGCCGGCACCAGCTGCCAGGACTGCGGCAACCAGGCCAAGAAGGACTGCCAGCACCAGCGCTGCCGCACCTGCTGCAAATCCCGGGGCTTCGCCTGCTCCACCCACGTCAAGTCCACCTGGGTTCCCGCCTCCAAGCGCCGCGAGCGCCAGCAGCAGCTCACCGCGCTCGCCGCCTCCGCCGCCGCCACCACAGCCGGGGCTGGCCCCTCACGCGACCCGACCAAGCGCCCCCGCGCTCGACTCGCCGTCACCACGCCGACCACCTCCTCGGGTACGTACTATATACCACGTACGTGCTGCAAAACCTACACCTTCCATCCTCCATGCTCCGGGATCTGACGCTAAAACCTGTGTGTTTTTTTTTTTTTGTGTGTGTGTGTAGGGGATCAGCAGATGGTGACGGTGGCGGAGAGGTTCCCGCGGGAGGTGAGCTCGGAGGCGGTGTTCCGATGCGTGCGTCTCGGGCCGGTGGACCAGGCCGAGGCGGAGCTCGCGTACCAGACCACCGTCAGCATCGGCGGCCACGTCTTCAAGGGAATCCTCCACGACGTCGGCCCCAGCAGCAACGCCCACGCTCAGCTGCAAGCTGCGGCAGGAGGCAGCGGCAGCGACTACCAGTTCCGCCTGACCGGCGACGTGTCCCCGCCGAGCGCGGGCGCGGAAGCGGGCGACGCAGGCGGGGGCGGCGTCGGCGGCAACAACCACAACATCGTCGTGTCATCGGCTGTGGTGATGGATCCGTACCCGACGCCCGGGCTCTACGGCTCGTTCCCGGCCACCACGCCCTTCTTCCACGGCCACCCCTACCAGAGACAGTGACGGCGCACGCACGCCGACGGCGCCTCCCGCTGTAACACCGTGCCTCCACCCAACCCCTGGTTTCTTCGATCTGTCAATTGATGCATAAATTGATGCTCCTTCCTTCTCTAGAGCCTAGCTATAGCTTAGCTTAATGAGGCCCCGTAATTTAGACCTTTCTACTAGCTCTTCTTGGGAGCATCTGAGGCGATCAGTCAGTGACATACCCTGTCAGAGCAAATGATTAGAAATCTGACAGTTAGGATCTCGGGAATTAAGCGTGATTTCTTGCACTGCTCTAGCTTGTTTTTTTTTTCTCTTCCCGGATCTTCAATTGACAGTGTTCTTAACAATCTTGGTTTTCCTGCTACTTCTTTCATCAGAGCAATAATATATGATGCTAAGGCTTCTTTAAATTTACTTTTACCACGACGTACTACGTAGTAGCTTCTATTATCACAAGGTGCGACCACTTGGCTTTACTACTACTACTCGTTTTCCCTTTGCTCTTCAAAAGCTGCGCCCTAGAAACCTAGTCCCCTTTACTTGGTAGCTCGTGGATCCAAGATACTATGTCGCGTCCTTCGCCATAAGTTAATGGTGTGGTTCTGTTAGTTTTGTGGCTACTTGTACTATATTAGGATTTAGGAGTGAGCGGTATGCTCATTGGGGAGAGCAGTGCTAGAAAGTTTGTGACCAAATGATCAGCTGATTTGGAAGCTGTGATCGAGCCATGCGGCGATCCTTTGCTTGATTTCGGTGTATTTTATGTCTCCGAGTTTAGCAGATATGAGGGGGGAATGATTGATTGGTGCCGCATTCATCTCGTTTTTGTTTCGTCGTCTATGACTTGAACTTGTTTGTTGTATTGTTCATCCCATCGCATGATTTGTTTTTCCATCACCTTATGTTGCAATTGCATTGTTTTTTCATGTCATCTCACAAGAAATTATGGATATTTTTTTTAAATGATATCCATAAGTGCTACCTTTCCTACGATTACAGTTCATTTCAATCTGCTAAGTCTGCTTGTGAAATGGCATGCTTTGAGTACAGTAGGAGTAATAACAAATTAAGCTATTTTATCTATATATTTATTGTTTAAGAAATATAATTCGTGTTTTTTTTTGTTTTTTGCATGGAGTATAATTCGTGTTTGTCAATGAGAAAATTCATGTGTCTGCTGTATGCTCGTAGCAATTATGGTAGTGGGGTACTTCGTAAGCCGGCAGTTTTGATAGTGAAGTTGAACATTGAGGTTACAATTTGCAAAACAATTATACACAGCAGGCTAAATGAATTTGATTGGTTTGTGAACTTCCAAAGTTGCAGAGGCCTAGTATGTCTGTAATTTATTAACAACTTCATTTCTCTTTGAAGGATAATATGATTTTTTTTGTAAATAATGTTACCATCATAATTCCTATGGTTCCTTTATTTTATTTTGCTTTTCAACTTGTCTGTTTCATTATCTAAAAGAAAACTTAATCTATTTCAAAGGGTGCAACATGTGTATTTTCCCCTGAATACATACCTTATTTAATTTTCAGATAAACTAGTATCTTTTTTGGGTTTAAAGATGGACAACTTAATTTCACTCTTATGATATACTACGTTCATGCTGTGATTTTCCTCATAACAATATGTTCAGCACGTTACTATAAGTTCATGAATGGAAATGCAAATTGCTGAATATCGATGTGGTCAAATTGCTGAATATCGATGTGGCCATTATAGTTAAGCACTTTATAAGTAGTATTGGCCTGTCTAAGTCGTGTCTTTGTATTGTCTATGTTTTTATTGCTTAAGTTACTTTGTCTAGCATTGAACTACTTCTGAGATATGCACCTTATTTAATTGCCAGATAAACTACGTAGCAGATTAGCAAATATTATTGACACCTAGGATCCTTTTGGGTTTAAAGCTGGACATTAACTTAATTTAACTGTTATTATTTACTACTTTCATGTTGTGGTTTTCTTCACAATAATATGTTCATCACGTTACCATAAGTTCATGAATGGAAATGCAAATTGTTGAATATTGATTTGGCCTTTATATGTAAGCACTTTATTTGTAGTATCGGGTTGTTTAAGACGTGTCTTTGTGTTGTGTATGTTTTGGTTTGCTTCTTAGTAGTTACTTCCTCTGGCATTGTATTTCCGGGATATTGTACTTCTGGGATATGTAGTGCGTTATACGGAAATAATTTGGTTATGTCATTTGATAAGTAACTATTGGATAGCTAGTCATATATATGTGTGCATGGTAAATGCCTCTATCTATGGAGATGTATTAATTTTTAGAAGACTGTCTTCTAATCTCAGGGTTAAATTAGCAAATGCATCCACTATGCTTAGTTTCCAAGATATATATGTTTGTATTTGGAAACGTAGACATGATTAGGATTTCAATTGTAATAAAAATGGATATCTATTTTTTAGCACTGTAGCCATCTGGACCTTGTAGAACCGAAATTATAGAATTTTGTCTGCTAGTAATGGTTTTTTTGAATGGTAGTAATGTGTATTTTTTGTGAAATGCGGATGTATGATATCCGCAATCAAAGTTTTGACATACTGGGATAAGCAGCCTGTATATTCCTTTTCTTTTTGCCGGCTAACATGGTATTTTGTGTCTTATATCTTGGAGGGAACATCACACATTATTTTGCCTAGTTTTAATTAGACAGTAGATGCAATGCTTGTTTCTGTGTTTTTTATTTGCTTGTGAGCATTCAAGACAATGAAGTTGCACTCGTTAATATTTTACTGCATTTGGTGCTCAACTTCTACTAACTGTCATCATCCCTAAAAACCAAGAAGATGGATAGTCATCAATTAACAAGGGATGAATAGTCATTAACCAGCAATTGGACACTCTAAGGACTAACTTATTTGAACTATAGATGGGGAATGTGGAAGGGACAACCTGGCGACTTTATAGATGCTGGCGTCTCCACTCACTAGTGTTTCTGTACTGCATACTCCAGTGATCTGATTGTGATCCTTGTGGAACGTGGAAGGTAGCTAGTAGTGGTAATGGGCATCTCATATATACTGCTCGCGTAATCCATATCTCACTTTGAGCAAATCCCTAGGTTAAATAACTAACCGCGTGATACCTCTTCGCAATGGGCATCTCTTACTCATTCTCATTCCTCTATCCCTTTTTAAGCTTTTCTTCTCGGAACAGATTCGGGCTTCACTTCTCATTCCGAATTGTCTGATGATGATTTACTTCAGGAATAGACAGGCGACCTTTGTCTAGATGTGATCACAGGCCACTAGTGTTAGCCATATTAGGATTTTGGTTGCAATGCATACTCCAATGCGCTGCTCCAAAGTGATAACGTTTTTATCCGTTTTTTGTTCGTTTGGGTTGCTCGTCCGTCTGTCTTTGTCTGCTTTTTTAAATGGATCAGCCAGTGCAAACAACAGAAAGCAAGAGGGCAGCACTATGACAGTAAAATAATAGATCGGCCAGTGCACATGGTAATCTATAACATGTTCTTTTTTAGGACAAATCTATAGCATGTTTGAGTCCATATACAAGATCGGCCTCTGTCTACATGTGAGAAGTGTCCCTGAAGCAACTGTAACATCATACCCGAAATCTAGTGGAACTGTTTCCACCGACGCTAACCTTGACAGGACATTTTATTGGTCATGTTGTTCCCTTTCAGTCTTTTGTTGCCTACCGGAACTTCGGTAACAATTTTCTGAATTTGTATGCATCTTCAATTGTTTCCTCTATTTATTATTTTATAAGAAACTCTCCCGAAATTTTCACATGATATTTAGCTTATGTGTTTGCATAAAATGGTTAACCCAATGTGTCGTACCTCGTACGCTAGGGCAGCTCAGTATGAATTGGCAGTGAGTTTTCGTGCCTAGTTAATTTTCTTGTAGGAATTTATGCAACATCCTGCAATCCTTTTTGTCCAAACTTGCTTTAAAACTTTGTAAAAAGGAAACTAAAGATTATGATGATTGCTGGTTAATGGCCGCAGGCACTTCTTAGGGGACTGAAAGTGAGCTCTGGGACAAAGTGAGCAGTGCGAGTGAGAAGACAAAAGCGCAGGGTTCTACCTGTCTGCTTGCATGCGCTTTTTATTTGCTCTAGTCTCTCGAGGAAAGGATGAAAAATTCTTGCGAATGATTACCTCCATTGTTTGATACTGCATGGCCATAGGAAAAAGCATGGGAGACATGACAGATTCTAAAGCAACAACATTGTAGTACTGCCTCTCATCTTCCTTGTTCAATTCCCTTGGCCATAGCGGTAGTACTGAGAAGGTAGCAAGTCGCAACTAGTAATGGTGTTTCCTTTTGTTTCTTTCTCGGCAACCATATGCATTTTATGAGTGGTGTCGAAGAACAGCTAGCTAGCTTAGTAGTAACCCCGTAGGCTCAGAGGCACCACATTCTTCCAAAATGGGAAATCATTGCCAACACAAGGAAGGATAGCACATGAAACCCAATGTACCATGCCCCCTTTTCTGCCCTAAGCCACAGTGCTCACTGCTCCTCTCCCTCTCTCACTCTCTCAATGTTCTTGCTCTCATGATAGGTGAGGAAAAGGAAAAGGAAGGAGAGGGGAAAAAAAACTTGTCATGGAGAAGGTGGTGCAGGCTAAGGACGAGTAGGGCTCTTCATGGGGAATCCTTAGGGCGCTGTTTAGAGTGGGGGAGACGAGAGAGGCATGGTCCCATGGAGTACGTGCATTGAGAGTTGTTGGTGAGAGGCCGGCCGGGGGTCACGTGCCCCTCACCCACACACTCCCTGCAAAGCGCCAATCTATACAGAAACCGTTAGGCTCCAGTTAACACATGCAATTTGCAGTACCATGGGCTGCTTTCTCAGTGCTCAATCAGAGAGCCTCAGACCAGGGGCGCGTCTGTGTGCAGTGCGCCGTAGCACCACCATTCAAGACTATGTACTTGGCTGTTTAAATGTTTGGTTAACAACAGTGGCAGAGATCGGCTTCAAAGTTGCAGCAGAAAAAAATACCTGAACTTAATTAATTGCAAGAAAACTAGACTAACTTTCAGGGAAAGACCATTTGATTTGATCGACCATATCTATCTTTCGTTGCGCCTAGTGTTTAGGGCCTTTATTTTTCGTATATGCCAGGTTTTTTTTCTGATAAAAACAATTTTATTAACTTAAAACATAGCATGAAACGGATACAAGTCATAGTGAGCGACATCCCACATTAAGATACACACAACCATCAAATAAACTGTTTGACATGGAATTTTAAAACGACAAGTTGGCAGCAGTAAAATCATCTAACTATGCCTATGTCGACGGATGAGGTGGACCAATCCATCCGCTTCAACTACGTACACACCGTCTTGACCAACGATTGACACTTTGTTTGATGTAGCATAGATCACATACGAAGCCAATGCATATAACGATAAATAAAACACATAGCGTATAATCTGGTATTTTGTTTGTTGTTGTAAAGCCAAACGATGTCAAGCATTGATACCAAAGAAATTGCCTTGAAAAACAAGGAAACACCGGAGGACATCCACTTATAATCTGCCTAGCTCATTTCAGCATATGTATAATCCTATCACAAACCGTATAACCGTGAACAATAAACTGGTGGACGAGGGACATATGACTCAAAAAAATGTGTAAGATTTCAAGACAACGCCTTTAAAAAGGAGTTGCCGCTCAAACACCCATCTTGCCGGGTAGTACCTTTATCTAGGTTTTTTTTTTTTTGAAAAGGAGGCTGAAACCTTCGACCTCTTCATCAATCGATCCATACATCAATTTTTATTAATTATTTAATAAAGGTCTTACAAGAACATACATCAAGCCATGCAAAGCCACCACTCAGATATACAAACACGATAATATGGAGTGCATCCATATGTGAAACCATTGTCGTCGTCAATCAATCCACATAACGTATTGAAACTTACAACCGATGCAATAAACCTGAAGCTTACAACACATGCACATGTTTTAAAAGTCGTCATCATCATCAAACCACTGACCCATCTTCAAAAAAGAGATCTGCATCATACTTGCCAGTTCAGCCATTCGTCGACGTCATCGATGTATGCTAGGTAAGACTATGTACTCGATACTTAAATGTTTGTTTAACATCAGAGCTTGTATTTGTACACGGAGATTGTTGAATTTTTTGCTTCATAATGTGGCTGCATGAATCATTCTAATGCAGAGGCCGGGGATATCCTTATTTTCCAAAAAAATGCAAGAAAACTAGAGCAACTTATGTTATTATATTTGATTTATCGGGCATATTTATCTTCCGGTTGCACGTATTGCATAGGATCTTTATTTATTTTTTCAAAAAATGTAACAATTTTCGACCTCCAAATTGATTGACGCATTCACAACAATTAATTGACATATGTCATTTATTATTAAAAGAATCCAAGCAATACCAAGCAATGGTACCAAACACATAAGATTAAAAAGGAAAGGGAAACCAGAATCCATCCACCTTGGATCTTCCTAGCTCGCACAACCGGATGTTCCAAAATCGCATCGACATCTACACATTTATACCACAAACCCTGTGACTATAAAAATAGTCCGTCTATGGAGCGACATGTGACCTAACAAAATTTGATAGATCCCAAGATAACACCTACTAGAAGGGAATCACGCTCGAGCACCCATCTAGTCAGGCCCAACAATAAGGCAGAACACAGGGGCCTATCTCGTTGAAACAAATCTTCAACTAAGGACTTCAACAAGCAAACAACGTATGAGCAGTGACACCACGTGATATAGCTAGAAGGCTAGACATGTTGAGGGAGTCTGGAATTAAGGGGTCCTCAGATAGTCGGCTTATTACGAAGAGGTCGGCCTGATGGGTTGTGTCTATGATGGGCCGGGCTGTCTGATCGTCTCATATTCAAGGAGGAGAACCCCGAAGACTCGGGTGGCAACCAAGTAAAAGTAGACAAGTCGGTTGCATGTAACCCTAGGACCTCCCGGTGACTATATAAATCGGGGGGTCCTCGTCCATGTAGGCGGATTATTCCACCTAGGGTTTAGTATACACGATCTCGAGGTAGACTCCGTAATCATCATCCACATCAATATAATTAAGTAGGATGTAGGGGTTTACCTCCTCAAGAGGGCCCGAACCTGGTAAGCATTGTCTCCCCTTCTCTCTTGCAACCCATTGATCTAAGGTCCACAATTCGGGACCCCCGACCCGAGATATGTCGGTTTTGACGCCGACATTGGTGCTCTCTTTGAGAGTTCCATTTATTGGATCGTTGAAGGATCAATGCCGCGCCTAGTCATCAGCGAAGAGATCATTAACATGGACGTCTTCATCTCCGGACAAATCTTCGCATTCGGAAGCATGGTTCTGCACGCCAATCCGGCTGGCCACCTCGGCCTGGTCGATAACTTTGCCCCCGGTCAGGAAGTCAGGTTCGGGAACCTAGTGTTCACCGCTGCCCCCGAGGAGATCTTGTGTTAACAAGATTATTAGCTCCTTTCGAGGAACTCGCGGCCCTGGACACGTCGGCGTCAGGAAGCAAAAACCTCACCAGCGGGCCGAACGGAGTGATGACGATGAACAGTGACCCCAAAAGAGCCCTCCGGGCCGAAAACAAAACGGCACCCCTCGCCCTTGAAGTGATGGCAGAGACCCTCGCCGTAGAAGAAGTCACGGTACTAGATGCCGTGGTGGACAAAAACGACGTGATCCTTGGCAAGCGGCCCAAGTTCACATCCTTCAAACCGGCCGACGAAATCACAAATTCCACGTACACCCGACGGATCCCAATAAAACAGTGTCAATCGGGGCACAACTGGAGCCCAAAATCGACGAAGCACTACACGCTTTTCTACGTGAAAATTGGGACATATTTGCCTCGCACCCATCACACATGCGAGGAATCCCTCGGGGGCTGGCAGAGCACAACCTGAACATAATAGCCGATTTCAAACCCGTCAAACAGGCCTTGGGCCGATTTTCTGAACCTAAACGCCAAGCTATGGGCGAAGAGCTCGCCAAACTACTGGAAGCCAGTTTCATCAGAGACATTAAACACCCCGACTGGTTGGCAAACCTGGTCATGGTACCAAAGAAGTATAAATCTTGGCGGCTATGTGTCGATTTTAACGACCTAAACAAAGCCTACCCCAAGGATCCCTTTCTGTTGCCCCTAATAGATCAGATTATCGATGCCACAACCGGTCATGATTCTCTATGCTTCCTTGACGCCTACTCCGTATACCATCATATCAAAATGAAGTTATCCGATCAGGCAGCAACCGCATTCATAACACCCTACGGGCCACTCTATTTTAACACAATGCCATTCGAGTTGAAAAACGCGGGCGCCACTTATCAGCGCATGATTCAGACTTGCTTCGGGAAACAAATAAGGAAAACAATAGAGGCATATGTAGACGATGTGGTCGTCACGACGAGACACGTCAACCGGCTGGTGGACGACCTGAGGGAGACCTTTACCAATTTACGGGAGTATGACATTCGGCTCAATCTAGATAAATGCATATTTGGCGTCCCCGCCAGTAAATTCCTCTGGTTTATTGTAACGCAAAGAAGAATCAAAGCCAATCTGGCCAAAATACAAGCATTGTCACAACTCGCGATACCAACAGAGCTACATCACGTCCAAAAGCTCGCAGGCTACATGACGGCCCTAAGCCGATTTATATCTCGTCTATTTCGAGAAGGCCCTCTCACCGTATCGGTTGCTAAATAAAACCAAAGATTTCAAGTGAACCGATGAGGCCACAACGTCTCTGGAGGTCATCAAGGCGATATTAGCCAGCAAACCCATACCAGCAGCACCCTTCACAGGGGAGCCGATGTTGCTATACATCTCGGCCACTAATCAAGTCGTCGGCGCGGTACTCGTCATAGAAAGAGAAGCCGAGGGCCAATAACTACAGATTCAAAGGCCGGTCTACTACGTATCCAAAGTTCTCACCACATGAAAAACCAAGTACCCACACTACCAAAATATCGCCTATACAGTGTTCATGGCATCACGGAAGCTTCGACACTATTTCCAAGAGTGTGCGATCATTGTGACTTCAAAAGTGCCGCTGAATGATATTATAAACAATAAAGATGCTACTGGCCGAATAGCAAAATGGGCCATTGAGATCCTTCCTTTTGAGATCACCTACAAACCTCGACGGTCCATCAAATCTCACATCCTGGCCAACTTCGTGGCTGAATGGAACGAGGCCGAACTCCCAAGAGAGTATAGCACTTATGCTCATTGGACCATGTATTTCGACGGGTCCAAAACTCTCGCTAGACTGGGGGCTGGGGTGATTCTCACATCCCCCACCGGGGATAATGTTCGGTATGTGCTACAGATCATGTACGCCGATTCAAACAACGCAGCCGAATACGAAGCCTTGTTACACGGTCTTCGAATGGCAGCCTCAATGGGCATTCAACGGCTCGAGGTGCGAGGAGACTCTAATCTTGCCATTTCACAAATAAACGATGAATTCGACGCAAAGAATCCAAAAATGGCGGCTTATAAGAATACCGTCCTCAAAATATCATCACGATTTGAAGGATTAGAGTTCCACCACGTCTCAAGAGACAACAACCAAGCAGCGAACGTTCTTGCCCGCTTAGGTGCAAAGCGTGACCCCGTCCCAAGCAACATATTTCTGGAGCGGCTGTTCAAGCCATCCGTAGTATGGCAAGACGATACGGTCCGCACAGGGGCTGAAGGTGAAAAGCTGGTGGTAACCCCAGCGACCGAGCATGACGATCAAGTCATCGGTGGGTCTTCAATCGAAGAAACGCCCTCGGCCCATGAGGGCATGGCCATAATTGTGCCATGGACCGAACCTTCCTTGCTTATCTATTACGCAAGGAGCTGTCCGACGACCAAACCGAGGCGCGACGTATCATCTGCCGATCAAAGACTTGTAAGGTCCACGAGGGCGGGCTATATAAAAAGAGCACCATAGGAGTACTCCAGCGGTGCATATCGAAGGAATAAGGAAGGCAACTTTTGGTCGAGGTACATGCCGGTATGGGCGGTCACCACGCAGCAGCACGGGCCCTGGTCAGCAAGGCTTTTCGAGTCGGATCCTACTGGCCAACAGCCTGAGAGGACGCCCACGCACTCATTAAGCGTTGTACAGGGTGTCAACTCTTTGCAAACCAAAGCCACATGCCCCCAACATCTCTTCGAACTATTCTGATCGCTTGGCCATTCGCGGTCTTTGGTCTGGATATGGTCGGCCCATTTAAAGGGGGACCAAGAAAAAGAAATACCTCCTCCTTATGGTTGGCAAATTTACCAAATGGATCGAGGCAAAGCCAGTCACCTCGGCCAAGGCTAAACCAGTAATCGAATTTATCTCCAGGGTTGTACACCGTTATGGTGTTCCGCACAACATAATAATAGACAATGGATCCAGTTTCACCGCCGAGGAGGTAAAAGATTGGTGCGCAAACTTGGGCATAAAGCTTGATTATGCCTCCGTATACCACCCGCAGACCAACGGACAAGTCGAAAGAGCCAACGGGCTCATCATGAGCGGTATTAAACCCAGGTTGGTCCGCTGCCTTCAAGACTCCGATTGCCAATGGGTGGAGGAGCTCGACTCCGTGCTATGGGGCTTGCGCACCTTCCCGAATCGATCCACGGGGTACACCCCCTTCTTCATGGTGTACGGGGCCGAAGCAGTCCTCCCCTGTGACATTATACACGACGCACCTCGGGTGTGCATGTACGAGGAAAAAGAGGCCGAATTAGATCGACAAGATGACTTAGATGCATTGGAAGGTGAGAACGACATACCTTTGGCCCGATGAGCTTTCTATCAACAAAATCTCACCACTATCGGAGCACGAAAGTCCGGGCAAAGGCATATAAAGTGTGAGAACTCGTCCTACGCCTCCCCGAGAAGCAGAAGTATAAACTTCACCCAAAGTGGGAGGGCCCTTCCATAATCGATGAAATCTTAACAGGAGGAGCTTATCGCCTGCGCAGATCTGAAGACAACCACCTCGAGCCGAACCCGTGGAATGCAGCTCGCCTTTGGTGTTTTTATGGCTACACCACTATCATCCCCCCTTTTTTGTTACTTTCCTTTTCCCGTATCACCCACATTTTTTTATCTTTTCCTATAATTAGTTGTTCCCGAGGCATGTTCGGCTTAACCGAACACCCTCACACGTTTACCAAATTACCCGTGTTAAACGTAATTATCAGGTAGCACCTAGGGTCTTCTTAAAGAAGTTGTTCAGTGTATTTGTTACACCTACTTGTTCATGTATACATCTAGAAATAAAAACATCAATTCTTGCCATTTTGTGCATCAATTGGATTTG